>NW_027361787.1:0-290000 GCF_039654945.1 Dendrobates tinctorius | reverse complement strand
GTTCGGTGTCGCCGTAATCATAGTGATGAGGAGAATCATATTACACGGTCAATTTTACCACAAAATGTACAAAAACAGTTCACAAAAAACAATGTCAGAATTGCTTTTTCACAATTTCACCGCACTTGGAATTTTTCCCTCGTTTTTGAGTACACTATGTGGTAAAATTAAGGGAGTCATTGAAAAGTACAACTCGCCCCACAAACATCAAGCCTCATATGTCTATGTGGCCAGAGAGATAAAGAGTTATGGCTCTGGGAAGAAGGGAAGGAAAAAATAGAAACAAAAAGCGAAAATGGGCCGCAGCATGAAGGGGTTAATTGCGTCTTTCTGCCGCTTACAGGGAAAGTTAGAAATTAGTTGTGTCAGGTCAGCGTTATGTTCATGGCTTCTGATTTAGAGGAGTTGACTATAAAACACATACCTGTGATTCCAGCTTACTCCGTGTCTCTGGCACCGATAGGGTCCTGGTTACCAATAGGGGGCGACTGGGAAAAGATCTGGTCACAATTAGAGACTAAATGGATCCGGCAATTAAATCCCTGACATCCCAATGGTGTAGATGAAGTTCTCAGCTTCTCCCCTTTCCTATAGGGGGTTTGGTGGAATTCGTTCTCTACACTCTTTATTACATAGAACAGTTTTCTCTGATCTCAATGTGTCTTATTTGTTTCTTATTTCCCCATAATACAACGGTCACAAGATCGCCGATCTGCACTTTACTCTCCGATGGTGACGATCCTCTAGACATCCGGACAGTCAGGAACATTGGACCCCATCTGTGTCTCCCCACTATTCTAACAATGGACGCTCTCTCCGCGATCATTTCCTCCTCTATACGGTTATTACGGGGAATGACGCTGTGATGACTTCTCTTCTGGGAGAGACACAGATCACAGGTGACTAATATTGCAGTGTGAAGAGAAACTTATATTTCCGGTATTTTTCTGCCCTTACATTGTGGGTTATGAGGTGTTTGGGGCTTGTTTTTTGTTCCGCCCTTTTCCCTTTGTTTTTATCTTTCCAGTTGGTAATTGGGATTCTAATATAAGCCCATATATCCCGGGAAGTGTCAGGTGCTGGGATCTCATTATATTATTAATAACAATTTCATTCCCGATTATTCCCGTCATTTATTGCTCGTTACATTCTCTCTATATAATAACAGATTCCTCTTTGTTACACGTCCTAATACTGATCATTTATATCTCTATACTGTAGAGGAAACATTTCTAGGAGTGTATACACTTCACCACAAACACTTCCCATAGATTTTATTATCATCACTGTTATTAAGCTGCTTTTCTCTTTATATCTTTACCATATCACTGTTTATTCTCTTTTCTTACCCGTTGCACAGTTGCACTCTCACTGGTCACTTGGTGGGGTCACATTTGGCTCTTTTCACCTGCATTGTTTTGTTTCCGGACCCCCCTCACTATCACTTTACCTGACTGATCGCTACGAGATGGCTCTATGCAGCATTATCCATCTTGGTCTTACCAACAGGTTTTCATCCTGAACCTCCTGCTTCACTGGGGAAGATGTGACCGGGGAACAGCCCCAATTCCTTTAGAAACACCCCCTCTTTACCCCAGAGTTACTCCCCTTGCCTGGATTAGTGCAGGACCTTGGTGTGTTGGAAACACTTATCCGTACCCTCTGAGGAAGCTGACGGGGCGAAACGCCCGTAAGAGGGAATAGTGGTGAATCTGCCATCTTTCTCTGTACACTCCCGGCATGTCATCTGTAGGATCTGTAATCTCCATCTCTTGTTAGGATGGTTCCTCCTTTACACTATATGGGCTGTGCTGTATTCCTGGGATATCCCATATAGCACTGGCTGCACTTTATATCTCCTCTCTGTACTCCAGGGATGTAATGTGCTGTCAGCTCTGTATTCTCTCACTATTTATACCCTTTGCTCTGTGTTCTCTCATTATATAAGCTATTCATCTATAAGTGCACAGGATCTATTCCCCTTATACACTGATATCCAGTGATAGATCTACAATCCGGTTACATATATCTATGTATGGATTTATCTTACACTCAATAAATACGGAGCACTTATCTCATCCCCACCTTGATAGTGACGCTCTCTTAGGATACATAGTAGGCAAAAGAACACGGCACTCCAGAGAAAAAAAAGGAAGGTTGTTCGGTGCTCAAGTAAGGTTTCCAACCCATAAATAAGTACAAAAATACTTGGCACTCAAAAATGAAGAAGCAGTATATTCTTTATTTAGCATCCAGGCAAAAATAGACTCATATCGTATGAACGTTTTCGGTCCAACAACGGACCTTCATCAGAAAGGTTTTTTGGTTTCTTTTGGTAGAAAACTGCAAAAGATACAGATAGGGTAATAGATATCCTTAGGTGGTAGCAAAGTCTATGCTGCTGGTATAATATAGAGGCTGGAGCACGAGTCTATCTGGTTGGAGTTAGATTAATGTGACTGGAGAAAGCAGGGCTACAGGAATGGGTTAACAGCGCTAGGAGTGCAGGCTCTGCAAACATACAGCGCTTATTGCCTGCAGGAGGAATCCAGGGTGCTCCTTACACGGCACATTTATCTAACTCCAACCAGATAGACTCGTGCTCCAGCCTCTATATAATACCAGCAGCATAGACTTTGCTACCACCTAAGGATATCTATTACCCTATCTGTATCTTTTGCAGTTTTCTACCAAAAAAACCTTTCTGATGAAGGTCCGTTGTTGGACCGAAAATGTTCATACGATATGAGTCTATTTTTGTCTGGATGCTAAATAAAGAATATACTGCTTCTTCATTTTTGAGTGCCAAGTATTTTTGTACATACACTCTTAGGATACGTTACTCTATGATGGCACTTTTGCACATGGCCACTAGAAGGAGCTACAACATTTGACATTTGCCTGAATTTTGATATCTACACTTGATTTACACAAATTATATTTTCTTGTGGTAACTCTATACTATTTAACATTAGAAGCTGTGTATTTTTTTAATTATTTGTATGTATACATGATTGATTACCACTTCTGTCTCTGTAAAAACAATCCCCTTTAACCCCTTTCCGACATTGGGTGTAAATGTACTTCCTCTCTTTGATGTGGGCTACGGCGGTGATGTCACATCTTTTCCGGCACATGTCAGCTGTTTTGAACAGCTGCCATTTGCCTCTAACAGCCTCTGACAGCGGCATTTAATGCACACTTCCAGCAAGCGCATCGGAAATCCTGCCCATCGGTGACCCCATCACAGGATCATGGGTCACCAATGGGTTGGCATTACAACCAAAGGTCTCCAGCACATTACAGAGTCTCACCCTTCCACTGACCCGCCAGGATAATAGCAGCTGTGACTTCAGATCTTCCAGGGTCACTACCTGTGGCACACACACAGAGAGGAGCTAACGACAAGTGTAGGAAGATGACAGTCCATTGAGTCTATACAAGGTACAAGGCCAGTTGATCCAAAGATCACAACTTGGCTTCTCCAAACGTATCCATGGTTCCGCAATGGTCAATGTACCAGATCTTTATTCTTCCAACCGAGGCTGAAAACCCCTTGGTTGTTTCCTATAGAATGATAGATCCGTGTCCCTTGTGATGATGTTGTGGCTTCTGTCCTGTCTCTTGTCCTTTGGATGTATAGATGTCTTGGCAGAATCTCTCTGGCTGTTTCTCTCTCAGTCTCTTTATACAGAGGCCTGTAACCTATTTTAAGACTTAACAAGTGTCCCTCATTCAGTATTTCCATAAAGGGTAAGAATGGAGATGAGATTATTATAGCATTACTTGATTATTTAACCCCTTCACTACCGGAGCTTTGTTTTATTTTTTGTTTTTCACTCCCCTTTTTCCAGAGCCATAACTTTTTTATTTTTCCATCTATATGGCCAGGTAAGGGCTTATTTTTTGCAGGACGAGTTGTACTTTTAAATGACACCATTGGTTTTACCATGTCGTGTACTTGAAAACAGGAAAAAAATTCCAATTGCGGTGAAATTGCAAAAGAAGTGCAATCCCACACTTGTTATTTGCTTGGCTTTTTTGCTAGGTTCACTAGATGCTAAATCTGACCTGGCATTATGATTCTCCAGGTCATTACGAGTTCATAGACACCAAACATGTCTAGGTTCTCTTTTATCTAAGTGGTGAAAATAAATTCCAAAGTTTGCTAAAAAAAAATAAAAATTTGTGCAATTTTCCGAGACCCGTAGCGTCTCCATTTTTCGTGATCTGGGGTTGGGTGAGGGCTAATTTTTTGCATGCCAGCTGACGTTTTTAATGATACCACTTTTGTGCAGATACCTTCTTTTGATCGCCCGTTATTGCATTTTAATGCAATGTCGCGGCGACCAAAAAGACGTAATTCTGGCGTTTTGAATTTTTTTCTCGCTACGCCGTTTAGCGATCGGGTTAATGCTTTTTTTATTGATAGATCGGGCGATTCTGAACGCGGCGATACCTAATATGTGTATGTGGGATTTTTTTTTTACTGTTTTATTTTGATTGGGGCAAAAGGGGGGTGATTTGAACTTTTAGGTTTTTTTATTTTTAAACATTATTTTTTTTACTTTTGGCATGCTACAATAGCCTCCATAGGAGGCTTGAAGCATGCACAACCTGATCGGCTCTGCTACATATGGGCGATGAGCAAATCGCCCATATGTAGAAGATTTACTACTGTGCTTTGAGCGCCAACAACCGGGCGGTGCTCAAAGCCATCTGCCTGGAACAACCATAGAGGTCTCTATGAGACCTGTGGCTGTCCAGGCAACGTGACGCCGACCCCCGATCACATGACGGGGGTCAGCTATGAGCTCACTTCCGGCCCGGCGGCCAGAAGTGCTATTTAAATGCCCGCTGTCAGCTTTGACAGCGGGATTTAACTAGATAATAGGCGTGGGCGGACTGCGATTCCATTCACACCTAATGCGGGCACATGTCAGCTGTTCATAACAGCTGACATGTCGCGGCTTTGAGGTGGGCTCACCGCCGGAGCCCACCTTAAAGCGTGGGACCTTACCGATGATGAACTATTACTTCATCTGTAAGGAAGGGGTTAAACTATTTGCATAGTTTTTCCCTCTATGCTTTAGAAGTCAACAAACTGGCTCCATAACACAATGTATAATTAGCATATCAGCAAACATCAGTAGTGATCAAGGATAAGCGCACAATAAAAGTCAATATTACCGGCTTACACAAACAAAAGTCTGTTTTCCTGACCAACCAGAAATCAACACTTAAATTTGAAACCAACATACAGATAACATTCTATTATTCTTCATTTTCTAAAAAATTGTCATCTGGTTCATTAAGATACAATGCTGTAATATTAAAAAAAAATATAAAAGTTCAAAACACCTCCTTTCAAAATAAAACAATAAAAAAATCAAACATACACATATTTGTTATAGCCGCGTTCAGAATCGCCCGATCACTATAAAAAAGAATTAAGCCGATCGCTAAATGGCGTAACGAGAAAAAATGTAAAAACCCCAGAATTACTTTTTTTGGTGGCCGCAACATTGCATTGCAATGCAATAAAGGATGACCAAAAGATCGTATCTAGAGTTGAGCGACTTTTGGTTTTTTAGGGTCGAGTTTAGTTTCGTGAAACCCGACTTTTCCAAAAGTCGGGTCGAGCAAGATCCAAAACACGAAACCCAATGTAAGTCAATGGGGAATAAAAGTCGGCAGTGAGAGGAGGACAGGAAACACACCTACAGTGCCCATTTTAATGCCAAAAGCATCAATTCTTCTTACTTAAGCTTGTCAACCTTAATTAACTTCATAATACAAGTTACGCACTGAAAAATGGGGGTTATTTGGCTAAAGTTGTGGGGGGGTAGGGCTGGCTCCAGGTTTTCATGTGCCCTGGGCGAAAGAGCGCCCCTTTAACACATACCACAACTCATCATGCTCCGATACGGCAGAGAAATAGCGGTATAGTACAATGAAAAATACCTCACTTTTTACATCTCATGACGAGGCCCATCTATTTCTCCATACAGAATCATTGGTCCCATATAATGTTTGAAACAGTATATGATGAGCTCCACATAATGCTACAGTATATGTTGGTCCCCATGGATGAAGCTCCACTGTCTTATGGGCCCAAATAATGCTCCAAACATAATGGGCCCCATTTCTAATGCTCTAGTGTATAATGGGCCCTGTAAATGCTGCTCCAGTGTCTGATGTCCACCTTTGGAATGTTCCAGTGTATGGTGGGCCCCATCTATCATTCTCCAGAGTATAGTGCTCCCCAAAAATTGCTGTCCCAACATTGAAAACAATCAAATAAGTCTCCTCGCTAGGGAATCCCTGTACTTGTCTGGACTCCTCGTCGTCCCCATCTTCCATCTCACTGCACAGTATTTCAACCTTGCAAGCAGGGGGGGCCCACTCGTTGGCGACGGCACTGGCACAGGGCCCCTGATAGTACGGTGGTGTGTCTGACGGCGGGTGTGCACCACCACCGTCAGAGACACTTGATTGCACTATGAGGGACCCTGTGCCAGTGCCCGCGCCCAAGAGTCGGCCTACCCACCTTTCCAGGGCAACGGCACTCGCACGTTGTCGTGCGCTAGGTGGTGACCCCGGCCATGGGGGGGGAGGCAGCACAGTTAGGGAGTTTTAGAAAGTGGCATATGTTGATGTTGGACATTCAGATGATGCAAAAGGCGAAATAGGTCAAGTCCCAGGAAGAGGTGGACCAAAGCAAGCCATTTTTCTGTCACCCTATGTGTCATCAGGGGAAGGTGGGACAAAATCCTTGGAAACCCATGCATGGTTCATTTTAATGAAGGTTAGATCATCCACATTTTGGGTTGACAGACGGGTCCTTTTTTCTGTCAGGATTGATCCAGCTGCACTGAAGACTCTTTCCGATAGCACACTTGCAGCTGGGCAAGCGAGCTCCTGTAAGGCATATTGGGACAATTCAGGCCAGGTGTCCAGTTTAGCGGCCCAATAGTCAAAGGGGAATGACCTGTGTGGGAGAACATCGATATGGGAGGAAAAGTAGTTTGTAACCATAGTTGACAACTGCTGTCTCCTGTCACTTTCCATCGATGCCGTATTACGAGTTGTGTGAGCGGTATTTGAAAAATCAGTCCACAACATTGTCATGAAACCCCTGTCTCCAACGCCACTTCTGCTGTGTGCACCACGAACACCTCTGCCAAGCTGCCCCCGGCCCGTACGGCTCGTGTGAGAACCATCACCGCTGCTGTGTGCTGGGAATGCCTCAAGCAACCGATTTACCAGAGTTGCTTGTTTATTAGCCAATATTAGGTCAAGGTTCTCCTGTGGCATGATGTTTTGTAATTTGCCTTTATAGCGTGGATCCAGGATGCTGGCCAACCAGTAGTCGTCATCGTTCATCATTTTGGCAATGCGGGGGTCCCTTTTTAGGATCTGCAAGGCATAATCTGACATGTGGGCCAATGTTCCCGGTGTCAATGATGCACTGCGAGTGCTGGGTGGAGGAGCACTTTCTGGCAAATCCACATCCCTCCAGTCACGCACAAACCCTGTACCAGACCTTGCCACGCCAACATTTTCACTTGCCCCACGAGATGCATCCTCCTCCCCTAAGTAATCATCCCCATCATCATCCTCCTCCTCCTCTTCTTCCTCCACCTCGTCCAGGAGAGGTCCCTGAGCAGACAATGGCTGAATGTCATCAAGGATTCCCTCCTCCTCTTCCTCCTCATCAACATTGGCTGCAGACGCCTGCTCCTTAAGGTGCGTCAAAGTTTGCATGAGCAGACGCATAAGTGGGATGCTCATGCTTAGGATGGCGTCGTCTGCGCTTACCAGCCGTGTGCATTCCTCAAAACACTGAAGGACTTTACAGAGGTCTTTCAGCTTCGACCACTGCACACCTGTCAACTCCATGTCTGCTCTCAAAGTGCCTGGCCGTGTATCCTCCCACAAATGCATTATGGCCTGCCTCTGCTCGCACAGCCGCTCCACCATGTGCAGGGTGGAGTTCCACCTTGTTGCAATGTCGATAATGAGGCGGTGGTTGGGAAGGTGGAGCAATCGCTGCAGCTTCTGCATACGAACGGAGTGTACAGGCGACCGGCGGATGTGCGCGCACAGTCTTCGCACCTTCTGGAGCAGGGCTGTTAACTCCGGATAATTTTTGAGGAAGCACTGCACCACCAGGTTCAAGGTGTGAGCCAAGCAAGGTATGTGGCTGAGTTTTGAAAGGGCTATGGCTGCCACAAAATTACGGCCGTTATCACTAACTACCTTGCCTGCCTCAAGATGTACACTGCCCAGCCATGACTCAGTTTGTCGCTTCAAGTACTCGGCCAGCACCTCGGCGGTGTGTCTGTTGCCCAAACACATCATCTGCAACACAGCCTGCTGACGCTTTCCACTAGCTGCTCGATGGGGGGACACATCGTGTGCAACAGTGGCAGCTGCAGATGGAGTGCTCGTACGACTGCGCTCTGTGGACGAGCTTTCGCTTCTGGAGGAGGAGGAGGAGGAGGGTCGAACGCCTACAGCCAACTGTTTCCTATACCGTGGGCTAGGCAGCACTGTCCCACCACCGCTGTCCCCTGTGGACCCTGCATCCACCACATTAACCCAGTGCGCAGTGATGGACACGTAACGGCCCTGGCCATGCCGACTGGACCATGCATCAGTTGTGAGGTGCACCTTTCCGCTCACTGACTGCTTGAGTGCATGGACAATGCGGTCTTTCACATGATGGTGGAGGGCTGGGATGGCTTTGCGAGAGAAGAAGTGGCGACTGGGTAGGTCATAGCGTGGTACTGCATAGGCCATGAGTTCACGGAAAGCTGTGCTTTCCACCAACCGAAAGGGCATCATCTCAAATGAGATTAGTTTGGCAATGTGGGCGTTCAAACCCAGTGTACGCGGATGAGAGACTGAGTACTTTCTTGACCTACTCATAGTGTCTGGGAGGGTGAGCTGGACTTGAGAGCTGCATATGGTGGAAGTAGCGGTGGACAGGGCGGACTGAGAGAGGGTTGATGATGGTGATGGAGTTGTTGTTCTTTCTGATGGCCTAGAATCAGTCTTTCGTTGATATAACAGTGGGATTCCCTGACTGCTGTGGCCTTGCAACGACACCTCAACATTTGCTGCTGTGCTAACCGGTGGGCTTACAGTGGGGGAAGCAATGTAGCGTTGCTGACTACCTTCGTTGTGATCAGTTGCACATGTGGCACTTGAGGTTTTGGTGTTGTGTCCACGCTTGCAAGTGCATGCTGGTTAAATGTCTAAGCATGCAACTGGTATTCAAATTTTTCAGATTTTTCCCTCGGCTAAAGGTCTTTGCGCACTTCTTACAGATAACCTTGGCCTGATCATGAGGATTTTGTTCAAAAAAGTGCCACACTGCACTCTTCCTACTTTGGCAGACATTTTGCGGCCTAGCACGCTGTGATCTTTTGACCCTCTGGACAAGCTGTCCAGCAACTCTTTTGATGTTTGGAACCTGTCTTTGGAGTGCTCCGGGCCTGCCAGATAACAGCTGTTGCGATGTCGATGTCTGCTGTGGATGCTCCTCATCTGAGCTATTGGAAGCAGCACCCTCTTCCCCCAATGGATGCCAATCTGGGTCAACAACTGGGTCATCCATCACCTCCTCTTCTATGTCATGTGCACCTTCCTCTGTGTCACCGTGTATGGTGGTATAGTGTGCGGGAAGAGGCACCTGAGTCTCAGCAGGGTCAGAATCTGGCTCTGTACACTGCGAGGACAATGTAGTGCTCTGAGTGAATGTACCAGCAGAATCATCCATCAGCGGCTGTGCATCAGTGCACTCCATGTCAGATTCATCTTGGCCTAGGTAATTCACCATTTCACTTGATAATCCAGGCATGGTATGTGAAAACAGCTCCATGGAGTAATCAGTACTATGGCCTGCGTCATCCTTCAATCTTGGTTGGGGTGAAGGACACAAGGAAAGGTGTGGTTCATGAACATGATCCTCCAATGATGACTCAGTGCTTTTACTTTTTACAACTGAAGAAGAGGAGGCTGAGTCAGCAATGTAAGACAAAACTTTTTCCTGATGCTCTGGCTTTAAAAGCGGTTTGCCAACTCCTAGAAAACTAAGCGTTCGAGGCCTTATGTAGCCAGACGATGACGCAAGCTCAACACCTCCTGCATTCGGTCCTATTTTGCTCTTGCCACTACCATCAGATCCACCACCAACACCATCATTACCAGCTGCCAACCCCCGCCCAATTCCACGGCCTCTTCCACCAGCCTTCCTCATTTTTGGTAGAAATGTAGACAAAATCCAACAAACTATATAGTAATGTAAAACAAGGTACAAGGTGTCTATAGGACAGGGGAGATTTTTAATTTCTGCACACACTTGTGGACACTGGACACTTTTGGATTGTGTGAGGCCCACTGAGTATCTGAGCGCTGTGTCACAGGCTCGATGGCAGAGCTGTGACCAAAGTGACTAGAGGATAAGGGAGATTTTTAATTTCTGCACACACTTGTGGACACTGGACATTTAGGATTGTGTGAGGCCCACTGAGTATCTGAGCGCTCTGTCACAGGCTCGATGGCAGAGCTGTGACCAAAGTGACTAGAGGATAAGGGAGATTTTTAATTTCTGCACACACTTGTGGACACTGGACACTTATGGATTGTGTGAGGCCCACTGAGTATCTGAGCGCTCTGTCACAGGCTCGATGGCAGAGCTGTGACCAAAGTGACTAGAGGATAAGGGAGATTTTTAATTTCTGCACACACTTGTGGACACTGGACACTTATGGATTGTGTGAGGCCCACTGAGTATCTGAGCGCTCTGTCACAGGCTCGATGGCAGAGCTGTGACCAAAGTGACTAGAGGATAAGGGAGATTTTTAATTTCTGCACACACTTGTGGACACTGGACACTTATGGATTGTGTGAGGCCCACTAAGTATCTGAGCGCTCTGTCACAGGCTCGATGGCAGAGCTGTGACCAAAGTGACTAGAGGATAAGGGAGATTTTTAATTTCTGCACACACTTGTGGACACTGGACACTTATGGATTGTGTGAGGCCCACTGAGTATCTGAGCGCTCTGTCACAGGCTCGATGGCAGAGCTGTGACCAAAGTGACTAGAGGATAAGGGAGATTTTTAATTTCTGCACACACTTGTGGACACTGGACACTTATGGATTGTGTGAGGCCCACTGAGTATCTGAGCGCTCTGTCACAGGCTCGATGGCAGAGCTGTGACCAAAGTGACTAGAGGATAAGGGAGATTTTTAATTTCTGCACACACTTGTGGACACTTATGGATTGTGTGAGGCCCACTGAGTATCTGAGCACTCTGTCACAGGCTCGATGGCAGAGCTGTGACCAAAGTGACTAGAGGATAAGGGAGATTTTTAATTTCTGCACACACTTGTGGACACTGGACACTTATGGATTGTGTGAGGCCCACTGAGTATCTGAGCGCTCTGTCACAGGCTCGATGGCAGAGCTGTGACCAAAGTGACTAGAGGATAAGGGAGATTTTTAATTTCTGCACACACTTGTGGACACTGGACACTTATGGATTGTGTGAGGCCCACTGAGTATCTGAGCGCTCTGTCACAGGCTCGATGGCAGAGCTGTGACCAAAGTGACTAGAGGATAAGGGAGATTTTTAATTTCTGCACACACTTGTGGACACTGGACACTTATGGATTGTGTGAGGCCCACTGAGTATCTGAGCGCTATGTCACAGGCAGAAATTGGCTAGTGTATCACAAACTACAAGGTGTATGTAGAATTGGGCAGAATTGGAATCTCCCTAGAGTGCAGGTCTGTAAGAACGGAACATGTCCTCGACTTATTCTCACAGAGTGACTCACTGATAGCTTCACTGTGGCTGTGATAACAGCCGTTACACGGTACTGTGTGAGGAGCGTACACCGCTGTATGGTGTGAAAAAATGCACGCTCAGTACCTCAGCAGGACAAAAAAAAAAAATTGTGATTGCTTTTAAAAAAGCAGTTTGTGGAGCAGTGGGTAAACAGCAATGCAGGAATGTCAGGAAGCCTTAGAAGGCAGCCCAACAACCAACACCACTGATACACCACTATATAGCCTCCCCTTGCACTGCACAGTGACTGGTGTGTTGTACAGGCAAAATCGCTAGCAGCAGAAGCAGTTTTTTTTTCTTCTTCTCAGCAGGACAAAAAAAAAAATTGGGATTGCTTTTAAAAAAGCAGTTTGCGGAGCAGTGGGTAAACAGCAATGCAGGAATGTCAGGAAGCCTTAGAAGGCAGCCCAACAACCAACACCACTGATACACCACTATATAGCCTCCCCTTGCACTGCACAGTGACTGGTGTGTTGTACAGGCAAAATCGCTAGCAGCAGAAGCAGTTTTTTTTTCTTCTTCTCAGCAGGACAAAAAAAAGAATTGTGATTGCTTTTAAAAAAGCAGTTTGCGGAGCAGTGGGTAAACAGCAATGCAGGAATGTCAGGAAGCCTTAGAAGGCAGCCCAACAACCAACACCACTGATACACCACTATATAGCCTCCCCTTGCACTGCACAGTGACTGGTGTGCTGTACAGGCAAAATCGATAGCAGCAGAAGCAGTTTTTGGTGTCTTCTTCCCTGCCTAACGCTCTCCCTACAAAATCAGCAGCAGCAGCAGCTCTCCCTATTCTGAGATCAGCATGAGTAACATGGCGGTCGGCGTGCACGCCCTTTTATACCCCCTGTGACGCCCACCAAAGCAAGCCAACCACTTGCATGCCCTTCTGAAAGATGGTGGTGACCCGTGCCTATGTCATCACGTTGCCCACAGTGTCCGTGGATCCTGATTGGCTGAAAAAGAGCGCAAAACAAACTTTTGATACGCGACTTTGGCGCGTAAGTCGCCGACCTTGTGGCCGACCTCATCCTAGGGTCGGGTTTCGTTTCATGAAACCCGACTTTGCCAAAAGTCGGCGACTTTTGAATTTTTTCGACCCGTTTCGCTCAACTCTAATCGTATCTGCACCAAAATAGTCTCCATTAATAACGTCAGCACATTATGCAAATCGTCTCTTCAGAGAGGAAGAGGACTAGAACTCTAGTGCCACCTATTGGAAGTAGCAATCCTAATAGTCAATGTCGACCCTTTAACGAGCCTCGTTACATGACTTAGGATAAAAGCCAAGCCAGAATCTCGGTATTCAGACCCCTTTAAATTTTTCACTCTTTGTTTCATTGAAGCCATTTGGTAACTTAAAATTGATGCTATCTATTCCTGACACTGGAGTGGCTAATAAATTTACGAAGTATTTAGTTTGAAGTTTGGGATCTGCCAATAAGTGGCTAGTTTTCTGTTTCGGATAACATGATACTATTTTTTTTTTCCGTTTAGTCTTGCTTGAATATAAGTCAGTATTAAATAGTCTCTTGATGAGTCATCATTGGTGAGGACGATGAAACCACTAGAAATGAGAGGCTTGGAGAGTGTGTATACGTCACCTCACCCTATATACTGAGATGTGGGGTACATGTTTTTCTATTAGTCACTTTCCGACTAACATTCAGGGGGTGAATTATGGGTATAGTTTTACATTTGGAATTAATAAACTTTAGTTTTATCCTTTTGTCAGCAATCATGAGGAATGACAAGAGACAACCCATTTAAGAAGATTTTGGTTAAAACTATTCCAACACTATGAACATAAAAAAGGCTTCTCCCCTATGTGACGTCTCTGATGTTTATTAACTGTTGATTTCCAAGTAAAATATTTCCCACATTAAGAAAATGAAAAAGGCATCTCCTCTGTGTGACTGCTCTGATGGCGATTAAGATGCACTTTCTGGTTAAATATTTCCCACATTAACAGGAAAAAGGCTTCTCCCCTGTGTGGATTTTCTGGTGCTGAACACAATCTGATTTATTGGTAAAACATTTCCCACATTCTGAACAGAAAAAAGGCTTCTCCCCGTGTGAGTTCTCTTGTGGGTAACGAATTGTGATTTATGTGCAAAATATTTCCCACATTCTGAACATGAAAAAGGCTTCTCCCCTGAGTTCTTTGGTGGATAACAAAATATGATTTCTGTGCAAAATATTTCTTTGTATATTGTATGTGAGGGTGGCTCCTCTTGGTATGCACCTATTCACATTAGTTTGGATGTGCCAGTCAGTTTTTTTGTCTCTTGCATGTTGGCTTACTGACCGAGCACTCCGCCCTCCACCAGGTGGTGATTTTAATTATAGCAGGTCCCTACTTACTCATAAATGCAGGCATTGCTGACAGAGGTGTCCACATTCACCCTGGAATTCAGACATCAGCCTTAGAGAGGTATTCACACGGTGTAGGTACCCATCAGATTTGAGGCCGCCTTGACATTGGCTGGTGGGCAGATATTTGGCCAAATTTTATGCTAAGAGTCTCATATATTTTTTCTATAATTCTAAAGCTGTATTGCAAATCTAATTACATATATTCCACATTGACATGCCTTAGCATGATAGAGTGCAACCATTCTTTGTATATAGTTTTATCCTTTTGTCAGCAATCATGAGGAATGACAAGAGACAACCCATTTAAGAAGATTTAATTGTTGTTAAATCTATTCAAACATTATGAACACAAAAAAGTCTTCTCCCGTATGTGACGTCTCTGATGTTTATTAACAGTTGATTTCCAAGTAAAAAATTTCCCACATTAAGAAAATGTAAAAGGCTTCTCCTCTGTGTGACTGCTCTGATGGCGATTAAGAAGCGCTTTCTGGTTAAATATTTCCCACATTAACAGGAAAAAGGCTTCTCCCCTGTGTGGGTTCTCTGGTGCTTAACACAATCTGATTTATTGGTAAACATTTTCCACATTCTGAACAGGAAAAAGGCTTCTCCCCTGTGTGAGTTCTCTGGGGCTTAACACAATTTGATTTATTGGTAAAACATTTTCCACATTCTGAACAGGAAAAAGGCTTCTCCCCTGTGTGAGTTCTCTGGTGCTTAACACAATCTGATTTATTGTTAAAACATTTCCCACATTCTGAACAGAAAAAAGGCTTCTCCCCTGTGTGAGTTCTCTGGTGCTTAACGCAATATGATTTAGTGTTAAAACATTTCCCACATTCCGAACATGAAAAAGATTTCTCCCCTGTGTGAGTTCTCTGGTGGGTAGCAAAATGTGATTTATATGCAAAACATTTCCCACATTCTGAACAGGAAAAAGGCTTCTCCCCTGTGTGAGTTCTCTGGTGGGTAACAAAATTTGATTTCTGTGCAAAATATTTCCCACATTCTGAACAGGAAAAAGGTTTCTCCCCTGTGTGAGTTCTCTGGTGGGTAACAAAATTTGATTTATGTGCAAAATATTTCCCACATTCTGAACAGGAAAAAGGCTTCTCCCCTGTGTGAGTTCTCTGGTGTATAACAAAATCATATTTCTTGTTAAAGCATTTCCCACATTCTGAACATGAAAATGGCTTCTTTGCTTTAGGAGCAGTTTGTTTTTTATTGCCTCCTTTGTGACTTTGATTTCCCTTAGTAGTCAGTAATGAATCAGAAGACGGGACCTGTTTCATAGGTCCAGATGACAGATCTTTGCTGTGAATGGATGATGATATATCTGAACTAACAGCAATCCCTTCAGTTATATCTTGTAGGATTTCAAGATCATCAAATTTAAAAACTGAAGATGTCAGCTGTCCTTCTGATTTCCTGGTACAGTCATCTAAGATAAAAAACAATTATTTTTTAATAAAATATCCTTGAGTTTTATAAGTTTGAACATTTCTACTTAAACTGTCCATAAAAATGGCAATCTATATAAAAAATTTTCATTATTTACCAAGACAATGACAGTTCACAGTCTAATAGAAAACCTTGTTGGATGAACCAGTAGTGTGCGGTGTTCAACTGTTTGTTCATTCTGCCTCCCAAATATCGAATAAAAAGAAACCAATCAATGTTATGTAGGCGAAAATAATACCAATTCTCATCTCACAAAAAACAAGTCCCCACTCAGGTCCATCATCTGTCATTGGAAAAACAGAGGTTCCCACACTATTAGTGGCTCAAAGGCTGTTGAAAAGCAATAAGGTTTCTATAAACCAATCCAGCAAAATCCGCTCTCACTTCGGAGTCTTGCAGTGTGCGCAAACAACATTTAGGGTCCCTGTATTTAGCAATACTATAGTGAGAAGAATCCACTTAATTTATGGTGTGTGTCTCCTGGAGCACAATCTGGGCACTATGTGCTGGGTAATAAAATGGCAGATGTGCAATTTTCACTCTTCAACATCCACTGCGTGTTATTTTCCAGAAAGTGGCTGTGGAGTCAAAATATTCACTCCTCCTATAGATTATAACCCTCAGTGAATTAATTTATGAAATGGAATCACTTTATGAGGATTTCTACTATTCTGGTTTTCTGTCATTTAGTTATATTAGGGCATCTGCATATGGTGTGTCCAATCTCATCTGGGATCTGTTCCTGCTGTCCAGCTGGAGTAATCTGCTCCCTACTTCAGCCAACTGGAAAGTACCACACCCTACTAAAGCGCAAAGCACATGGCCGGAATCTGCCAGATACAGCGCTGTTCTCCTCTGGTTCAGTCCTCTGTACAGGGTTCCCCTGTATTTTCTATAATCAGTCTGGCAAAACTCACAACTGGGGGCTGCAAGCCTCAGCTGTCAGCTTCAGTAAGGCTGGTTATCAAGAATAGAGGGGTCCCAACACTGTTTTTTAATTATTTAAATAAATAATTTTAAAAAAACCAGTATGGGGTCCCCCCCCATTTTTGACAACCAGCATTGCTAAAGCTGACAACTGGGGGCTGGTATTCTCAGGCTTGTAAGGGGCCATGGATATTGACCCTCCCAGGATAAAAAAGCAGCTTGCAGCTTCCCAGAAAAGGCACATCTATGAGATGCGCCAATTCTGGCATTTTCCCGGCTCTTCCCACTTGCCCTGTAGTGATGGCAAGTGGGGTTCATATTTATGGGGTTGATGTCACCCTTGTATTGTCAGGTGACATCAAGCCCACAGCTTAGTAATGGAGAGGTGTCTATAAGACACCTCTCCATTACTAATCCTATAGTTATATGGTAAATAAAGACAGCCAGAATAAAGTCTTTTATTAGAAATAAAACAAAACGCAGTTTTCGTTTTTTATTTAAAAATAACACAGAGAATTCTCACGATGATCTGCTGTGACGTCACTTAGCTTGAACTGTGGTGACCTCATCACTGACTTTTTCCCACGGTCCTGAGGTCACTGCAGTTCAGCCTGGCTGGAAACCTTGATGATGTCACTGCTGGTCAATGATGCTGCGCTTGCAGCAGCTCATTCACCAGTGGTTCTCAGCCTGGACGGTCGCATCTTGGCACCATCCTGGATGAAAACTAATTATTCCCCAGACCTGGATTATAGTGTGGGATAGAACGACAGACAGGTATGGTATATTGTTGTTTTTTATTTTTATTACAGGAGAACGAGGTCTTCGGTGGAAATAGGCATTAGGTGAGTATAACTGTGTTTGCTATTTTTAAATAAAAAAGGAAAACTGTTTTGTTTTATTTCTAATAAAAGACTTTATTCTGGCTGTGTCTTTATTTACTACTAACTGAAGAGCCCGGCGTTGCCTGGGCATAGTAACCAACTGTGGTTAGTTATCACAAATTATAATGATTATACTGCACATAAAAACATTTCACATCATATTCAACACTACAGATTTGCAACACAAATTAACTAAACGATTACCCAAGTATTGATAGTATTTTATTTTCAACTCATTCAAGAGCCTTTTGATAAACAACATGTGTATCTGTGTATCTAATCCTATCCTGTGTGATACTGTCTACTGAGCCGTGTATCTAACCCTATCCTGTGTGATACTGTCTGCTGAGCCGTGTATCTAATCCTATCCTGTGTGATAATGTCTGCTGAGCTGTGTACCTAATCCTCTCCTGTGTGATGCTTTCTGCTGAGCTGTGTATCTAATCCTATCCTGTGTGATACTGACTGCTGAGCTATGTATCTAATCCTATCCCGTGTGATACTGACTGCTGAGCTGTGTATCTAATCCTCTCCTGTGTGATAATGTCTGCTGAGCTGTGTCCCTAATCCGCTCCTGTGTGATACTTTCTGCTCAGCTGTGTATCTAATCCTATCCTGTGTGATACCGTCTGCTGAGCCGTGTATCTAACCCTATTCTGTGTGATACTGTGTGCTGAGCTGCGTATCTAATCCTATCCTGTGTGATACTGACTGCGGAGCCATGTGTCTAATCCTCTCCTGTGTGATACTGACTGCTGAGCTGTGTATCTAATCCTATCCTCTGTGATACTGATGGCTGAGCTGTGTATCTAATCCTATCCTGTGTGATACTGACTGCTGAGCCATGTGTCTAATCCTCTCCTGTGTGATACTGACTGCTGAGCTGTGTATCTAATCCTATCCTGTGTTACACTGTCTGCTGAGCCATGTATCTATTCCTATCCTGTGTGATACTGACTGCTGAGCTGTGCATCTACTCCTATCCTCTGTGATACTGACTGCTGAGCTGTGTATCTAATCCTATCCTGTGTGATACTGACTCCTGAGCCATGTGTCTAATCCTATCCTGTGTGATACTGACTGCTGAGCTGTGTATCTAATCCTATCCTGTGTGATACTGACTGCTGAGCCGAGTATCTAGTCCTATCCTGTGTGATACTGGACTCCCACTGCAGTCTGTGTCAGAGGGAGGTCTGTGTTGGCACGGTAATAAATTGTGTTTTTTCCAGCTTTACAGAAGGACAATAACACCATAGAAATGATAAGAATAATAGGCAAAATTGTTTGGTGAATTGGAATGCGCGGGGTTAAAATTTCACCTCACAACATAGCCTATGACGCTCTCGGGATCCAGACGTGTGACTGTGCAAAATTTTGTGGCTGTAGCTGCGACAGTACAGATGCCAATCCCTGACATACACACACACACACACACATTCAGCTTTATATATTAGATGTAACTATGGGGTTGGTAATGGATAGACACCTTTCCATTACTAAGTCGTGGGCTTGATGTCACCTGACAATACAAAGGTGACATCAACCCCACAAATATGAACCCCACTTGTCACCACTAAAGGGCCAATGGGAAAAGCCGGGCAAAGTGTCGGAATTGGCGCATCTAATAGATGTGCCTTGTTTGGGCTGGTTAATGTTTAATCTTTATTTGTAGTTTTTAGTAAATGAGATTCTCATGCTTTGGGGTGGGATTGTGGGAGTGGATGTGGGTTGGGCTGTGGGCGGGGCCTTATGTGGTGCTATGCGTACATATTCATCTGTATTGGCTTATGACACTGATCCTTCAGTGACCTGCCCCCTATTTTACATAAAAAATTACATCCAGAAAAATGTCACCGGCGATGGTGGCACCTGCGCAGTAAAAACTATAAGAGATAGATGATACTGGACAGGCGCCGCTGGTGTCCCTTGTAAATTTATTTTTCCAAGCGTCACAATAGCCACAATATTATAGGCATTGTCAACAATAATATCAACACTACAACACTATTATATGCATTATGTAATAATGGGGGGCAGGTCAGTGAGGGATCCACAACCTGTCATAAGTCAATACAGATGAATATGTAATCAGAGCACCTAATAAAGCCCCGCCCACAGCCCCGCCCCAAAGCACGAGAATCTCATTAACTGAAAACTACAAATACAGATTAAACAACAACCACAAGACGGATTTCATCACCAGGTATCATTGTAATCAGTACAACGGTGCCAACCTGACAGTGTCTGTAGGTTACTGAGCACAATCCGGCTGACAGGTTCCCTTTAAGACATCTCAGACATTTGGAAGAGGCAATGGAGAGCTTTTTTTCAGGACTATCAGGGAGTTACAGACTCACATTAGGCAGGAAGGCCGATCCCACCACAATTAAACCATCATACAGAATGAACAGGTTAAAAAAAGACATAGAATAAAAATATGTTACATCCCCAACAACAACAACGTATGTACGAGGGGAGAACACTAAACTGGAGCTGCACTCATTTATGGTGGACCATTGGAGCCACTATGAGTCCTGACCAGAAGAGTAGAGAAAGTATTCGCGCCCCCATTTCAGGAGCGATTGTGAAGTAATCTGAAAGCAATGTGATTTATGATGTGGAGAGAATCTATGAAACCAGGGCTGGAGCCAACACATCTCCTGCAGGCGGGAATAAATGTATATTACAGCCATCGGCCACGCACAGCTTAGAGATCTATCATGGCACAGGTGGAATGTTTGTCCTGTAGTTTATTACAATCCTCCTTGAAATTACCGTATTTTTGGACTATAAGACGCACCTAAGTTTTAGAGGAAATTAGGGGAAAAAATTGAAGCAAAAAATGTGGTCAATTCTGTACTTAATATCCCCTATCCTGGTATATATGGTCCCCTCATCCCCATTCTGATACACATGGCCCCCTCATCCCTACCCTGGTATGCATGGCCCCCTCATCCCTGTCCTGGTATGCATGGCCCCCTCATCCCTGTCCTGGTATGCATGGCCTCCTCATCCCTGTCCTGGTATGCATGGCCCCCTCATCCCTGTCCTGGTATGCATGGCCCCCTCATCCCTGTCCTGGTATGCATGGCCCCCTCATTTCCATCCTGGTATGCATGGTCCCATCCTTATCCTGGTGTCACGATCCATTTTTCAGGTCATCGGGGGTTAATATTAGTTTTTGCAGCTGGTGTTACTGCATGTTTAGTTGGTCTTCTGCTGAGTTTTTCCCCCTGGTGGCCGCTGGTGTTACTGCATTGTGATTAATTACCTATGCAGGCGGAAACCACTCCCGCCGTTCTACATAAGCTCACCAGGTGCACCAACTAACTGTTGGTGATATTGTTTCTCTTTGGAGACCAACCAAGCTGGAGTTCAGGAGCTGACAGAGTCCTGTGGATCTTCAGTTGTCTGCTGTTTTCAGGTGGCTAACTCTGCTGTCCTGGAGCATTGCAGGAGAGGGACAGGTCGGAGACTTGGGCCTCACTACCATTAAGTGTACCCCCAAGTTAAGGAAAGTCAGAACACCCCCTTAGTCTTAGGGGCAGTTCAGAGGCAATGGTTCCATATCCCCTGTTTTCCCCTTACTGCCCCGTGACACCTGGTATGAAGGGACACAATCTTGTCCTGGTATGCATGACCCCATCATCCCTATCCTGGTATGAATGGCCCCATCCATATTCTGGTGTGCATGGCCCCATCCTTATTCTGGTGTGCATGGCCCCATCCTTATCTTGGTATGCAGGGCCCCCATCTCGTCCTAGTATGCATGGTCCCATATCTCATCCTAGTATGCATTGCACCTCATCCCTATCCTGGTATGCATGGCCCCATCTCGTCCTGGTATGCACAGACCTCATCTCGTCCTGGTATGCAGTGCAGGGCCCAATCTCGTCCTGGTATGCAGGGCCCCATCTCGTCCTGGTATGCAGGGCGCCATCTCGTCCTGGTATGCAGGGCCCCATCTCATCCTGGTATGCAGGGCCCCATCTCGTCCTGGTATGCAGGGCCCCATCTCGTCCTGGTATGCAGGGCCCCATCTCGTCCTGGTATGCAAGGCCCCATCTCGTCTTGGTATGCAGGGCCCCATCTTGACCTGGTATGCAGGACCCCATCCTTATAAGTGTCCCCCACCCACATTCCTATCCTGATATGTGTGGCCCCATCAGAAAACATTACAAAAAAAAAACCATTACACTTTCCTACCCGGCGCTCCCTTGCAGCGTCCTGCTCTGGTGCCAGCAACTGCATTATGCTTGTAAGCAGCGCTGAGAACAGTGAGTATTCATGAATATTCATGTCTCTTAAGTAGCGGCACACGTGACCACAGGTAGCAGCAGGAAGCCGGTGGCTGACACTGCGTGCTACTGAAGAGCAATGAATACTCACTGCCCTTTGCATGCACAGTCCTGGCAGCTGTGCTCTGCTTGTGAGCAGCACATGACGTCCCTGTCATGTGCTGCTTACAAGCATATAGCAGTTGCTGACACCGGAGCAGGACGCTGCGAGGGAGCGCGAGGTAAGTAAGTGTAATGATTTGTTTTTTAATGTTTTCTGATGGGGCCATGCATACAAGGATTTGGATGGGGATGGGGGTGTGGGCCAATTATAAGGATGGGGCTATGCATACCAGGACCGGGGTTGGAGGCTAATCATATCAAGATACTATTATTAAAGAGAAATGAATATTCATTGTCCTCAAAGCCCATGGGCGTGGAATGCAGTGAATATTCATTTCTCTTAAGTAGCGGCACACATGACCGCCGGTAGCAGCAGGAAGCCGGTGGCTGACACTGCGCGCTACTGAAGAGCAATGAATACTCACTGCCCCTTGCATGCACAGTCCTGGCAGCTGTGCTCTGCTTGTGAGCAGTGCATGTCGTCCCTGCCATGTGCTGCTTACAAGCATATAGCAGTTTATGGCACCGGAGCAGGACGCTGCGAGGGAGTGCGGGGTAAGTAAGTGTGATGGTTTGTTTTTTAATGTTTTCTGATGGGGCCATGCATACCAGGATGGAGATGGTGGTGTGGGCCAAATATAAGGATGGGGCCATGCATACCAGGACTGGGGTTGGGGGCTAATCATATCAAGATACTATTATTAAAGAGAAAAGAATATTCATTGCCCTCAAAGCCCATGGGAGTGGAATGCAGTGAATATTCATTTCTCTTTAGCAGCGGGAACAGGAGTTAGCCGCAGTCACCGGCTCCAGCCTCATGTGACCCGCTGCTCCGCCGATGCCGTTCCCCCACCTCCCCACCACAGCCAGAGCCGGTACATCCGAACTATAAGGCGCACCCCCCATTTTCCTCCACATTTTTGAAAGAAAAAAGTGTGTCTTATAGTTTGAAAAATATAGTAGTGTTAATACAAATTGAAAAGTCAGGATAAAGGGAAACTCTGCTGTTATTGTACAGAAATTCACACTTGGCCTCACTGCACATTTACTGTTGTCGATCATAAAAGGGAAGTTTGGCCAGAAAGACTGGACCTGGTCTTGTAGGGACCATGAGACATTCAGCAGCACAGAAGGGAGAGAAGATTCATCCGATAAGATCTCAGGGATCTAGGAAGCCAACAGCATCATTACCCTCCGCTTTCTCTTACAGGCCCAGCATAAGATTTTTCTTCAAGTGATTTTCTATCTTGTCAGCACATTCTACGTACGATGTCATTTGGCTTTATAGTTAATCTGGGCAGGTAACGGTCAGCGTCTCCTAATCCCAGGGGGTAGGTGGATCCTCCAGGTTGTAAGTTCTATAGAAAAGGGCTTTCAATGCCCAAAGTCATGTGAACAGTTTTGGGTGGAGGAGAATGTTGTGGTCTAGAGGCAAAATGGTGATCATGGTAATACGGCCGGACTACACCACCGATAAAGCAGCCACAGCCGGTGACTGAGAAGAATCTGTGACTTCTCTGCATTCAGTGGTTACTACTCACCTGGGTAGTCATATGTGGGAATCTCCTCTTTACACCGCTCATCACCCCTCACATATGTCTCTGTTGTATTAATATAGGTCAGATCTTCTCCCTGAAACAAATATTGTAAAAGTCACTGACAGATGGAGAAGTCCCATCTATGATCAGCTCTAATCCTGCCATCTCCACCGTTCTCATTACACAAGTATAAAACATATAATACTGGTGGATAAAACAAGACTGAGCACAAGACCTTCACAGCCGTCTACACATCATAGGGGAGATCTCCTAACACCTTCTCTCCATCTACCTGATGATCCTGAGGAACACTGGGATCTACTTGTTTACAGTCCTGTGGAAGAAGAGGACGGGGACATCTCTCTGGTGTTGTCCTCTTACTGGATAGATCTGGAGGAAACACATACAGGGACTGAATTCATTCTCTACATACAGATAATTATAGGCCGTGTGTATTTAGTCCTGTCTATTACCTGGAGATGTGAGGGGCTGGGGAACCTCCATTATGACATCCTTGTACAGATCTCTGTGTCCTTCTAAATACTCCCACTCCTCCATGGAGAAATAGACAGCGACATCCTGACACCTTATAGGAACCTGACACATACAATGATACCGTCATCCCCCCGATCCCTTCATAGTGTTACTGTATAATGTCCCAGCATTCCCAGCAGTGTCACCTCTCCAGTCAGCAGATCAATCATCTTGTAGATGAGTTCTAGGATCTTCTGGTCATTGATGTCCTCATGGATCAGGGGGAGAGGTGGAGGCCCCGTGATTGGGCTCAGGGGTCTTCCAGATCCCTCAGACACAGGGTCCTGACAGTGATCACTAGAGGTCTTCTTCACCACTGTGTAATCCTGGTTATGGAGAGACACATTAATAAATCTCACTCCAGACATTTCCAGAGTCCTCACCTCTCCAGTTCTGTCCATTACTCCCATAGATAAGAATGATGTAATGTGACGTCATCAGAATCTCTCACCTCTCCAGTGAGACGGAAGAGGATCTCTAGGGTGAGGTGTAACATCCTCTCCGCCATCTTGTCTCTGTCCATATCCATCCTTGGTGGGTAAATCAGGAAAATTCTCTTCTGTAGAAGATCTTCACTGAGAGGATCCGATATTGTAGAGACCTGAATGAGAAGAAGATGATCCGATGTAACATCATAAGAATCCTGTGTAATAATACAATTACTGGAGATAATAAGGGAAACATATGAGGAGATTTATTATCTTACAGGGTTTAGTTTTCTTCCCTGACATCTACTAATAAAACCTATATATTTAGGCCACAGACAACAAGCAGTTTCCTCCTCGGAGTCGGCAGCTGAACACGTTCCTCATAGACTCATCTTCCATAACGCTAATTCTCGTCTCATTACCGACACTGGAATCGGCATTAGCAATACTGCAGGAGATATTCATTACACGCGACATGAGAAATAACTCCTTCATGATGAGGACGACATCTTCATCTTCTACTACGGCTCTAGAGACAGATGTGGCCAGAGTCGGTCACTGCCTCCATCCCCACCGGCCGTCTATATGAAGGTTTCCCGTCTTCCCCGCACTGGAATCTTCTCTCACGTTAGATCTCGGCTCTGAGTCACACACAGAAGTTTGAGGCTTTTAGAAAAGATTTTTTGTTTCCACAAACACAACGGACAGAAATGATCTGATCCCAAAGTCTCCATGTACAGTGATTTATGGGGATTATTTCTGGCCTTAGGCTTTCCTAATTAGCAAACGACATAATTCCTTATGGAAACATATTATATAGACACAGAGGATGTCCCCAGAAGTTCCATAGGATTTGGGAAAGGTGGTGTAACTCACCCATGTCACACTTGGCTCCTAATGCCATGGTCTCCTCCATCTCGGATACAATCCCTGATGTATATCCCTTCCAGAGTATGAAAGTGGTGATATGTGTGGACTTGAGAATATGTGTCTATTATAACCTGACCTGGTACGAGCTCATAACTCTGATAACGGACCTGTTGGTGAGGAGGAGCAATGCTTTATAGAGCACATTATGGTGAATGCTAGGTCTCATTCGTTTTGTTTATTTCTGAAAGTGTGACATTATATCTCTGTCCCTGTGGACGGTGATTATACGGATTATTCTGATCTTACACTGCATTGTCATATGTTTGTCATCTTATTTTGTGGAATCTTTCAATAAAAAGAGTTTAAAAAAATAAATAATCCGTCACTATATGGAAAACAGAGTCACTGCACAATGTCAGTTATGTCTCGTCCTTAACGATTTTATTGTACCCCATTATCCTATACACTGTGGAGTAGATAGAAATCATAGGTCTGACAGCAATAGCTGGAATTGGAGCCCTCAACTTAAAAGGAAAAAATATATATAATATATATACACACACACTCACAGGGTCGGACTGGCCTGGCGGGGTATCGGGGAAATCCCCGGTGGACCATTGGCTGTGGGAAGGAAAGGAGGAGAAGAAGAAGAGAAGAGAGAAAGAAAAAAAAGTCTGCGGTTTTTAGGGGTGCGGGCCTTTTAAAAGCGCAGGCAGAGTATGTGCAGGGGTGCGCGCATGCAGGGGTCATTACCTGAACCGCTGCGGCGCATGTCCCAATCAATACTGAAGAGTGTGCGCTTGCCGTCACTGGCATATGACATCACCGTTACATGCCACAAGCGATGTGCGCACACATTCACTGCCGGCCTCTGCTATGTCGGAGGCCATTTTACTAAGTGCACTGCGGACCTGCAGAGGAGGACGCAACACGGCGCTGGAAGCGCAGGAAGGTAAGAGCAATCTTTTTTTTGTCCTCTCTCTCTCTGTACATGAAGCCAGGACAAGGGGCCAGGATGGATACACAAGGGGGGGCCAGGATGGATACACATGGGGGGGCCAGGATGGATACACATGGGGGGGCCAGGATGGAGACACATGGGGGCCAGGATGGATACACATGAGGGGCCCGGATGGATACACATGGGGGGGCCAGGATGGATACACATGGGGGGGCAGGATGGAGACACATGGGGGGCAGGATGGAGACACATGGGGGGGCCAGGATGGATACACATTGGGGGCCAGGATGGATACACATGGGGGGGCCAGGATGGATACACATGGGGGGGCAGGATGGAGACACATGGGGGGCAGGATGGAGACACATGGGGGGGCCAGGATGGATACACATTGGGGGCCAGGATGGATACACATGGGGGGGCCAGGATGGATACACATGGGGGGGCCAGGATGGATACACATAGGGGGCCAGGATGGAGACACATGGGGGCCAGGATGGAGACACATGGGGGGGCCAGGATGGATACACATGGGAGGGCCAGGATGGAGACACATGGGGGGGCCAGGATGGATACACATGGGGGGGCCAGGATGGAGACACATGGGGGGGCCAGGATGGATACACATGGGGGGGCCAGGATGGATACACATGAGGGGCCAGGATGGATACACATGGGGGCCAGGATGGATACACATGGGGGCCAGGATGGATACACATGGGGGCCAGGATGGATACACATGAGGGGCCCGGATGGATACACATGGGGGGGCCAGGATGGATACACATGGGGGGGCAGGATGGAGACACATGGGGGGGCAGGATGGAGACACATGGGGGGGCCAGGATGGATACACATTGGGGGCCAGGATGGATACACATGGGGGGGCCAGGATGGATACACATGGGGGGGCCAGGATGGATACACATAGGGGGCCAGGATGGAGACACATGGGGGCCAGGATGGAGACACATGGGGGGGCCAGGATGGATACACATGAGGGGCCAGGATGGATACACATGAGGGGCCAGGATGGATACACATGAGGGGCCAGGATGGATACACATGGGGGGCAGGATGGAGACACATGGGGGGGCCAGGATGGATACACATGGGGGGGCAGGATGGAGACACATGGGGGCCAGGATGGAGACACATGGGGGGCCAGGATGGATACACATAAGGGGCCAGGATGGATACACATGAGGGGCCAGGATGGATACACATGGGGGGGCAGGATGGAGACACATGGGGGGGCCAGGATGGATACACATGGGGGGCAGGATGGAGACACATGGGAGCCAGGATGGAAACACATGGAGGGGCCAGGATGGATACACATGGGGGGGCCAGGATGGAAACACATGGGGGGGCCAGGATGGATACACATGGGGGGGCCAGGATGGATACACATGGGGGGCCAGGATGGATACACATGGGGGGGCAGGATGGAGACACATGGGGGCCAGGATGGACACATGAGGGGCCGGATGGATACACATGGGGGGCCGGATGGATACACATGGGGGGCCAGGATGGATACACATGGGGGGCCAGGATGGATACACATGGGGGGGCCAGGATGGATACACATGAGGGGCCAGGATGGATACACATGGGGGGGCCAGGATGGATACACATGGGGGGGGCAGGATGGAGACACATGGGGGCCAGGATGGATACACATGAGGGGCCAGGATGGATACACATGGGGGGGCCAGGATGGATACACATGAGCGGCCAGGATGGATACACATGAGGGGCCAGGATGGATACACATGGGGAGCCAGGATGGATACACATGGGGGGCCAGGATGGATACACATGGGGGGACCAGGATGGGTACACATGGGGGGGCCAGGATGGATACACATGGGGGGCCAGGATGGATACACATGAGGGGCCAGGATGGATACACATGGGGGGGCAGGATGGAGACACATGGGGGCCAGGATGGATACACATGAGGGGCCAGGATGGATACACATGGGGGGGCCAGGATGGATACACATGGGGGGCCAGGATGGATACACATGGGGGGGCCAGGATGGATACACATGGGGGGGCCAGGATGGATACGCATAGGGGGCCAAGATGGATACACATGGGGGGCCAGGATGGATACACATGGGGGGGCCAGGATGGATACACATGGGGGGCCAGGATGGATACACATGGGGGGGCAGGATGGAGACACATGGGGGCCAGGATGGATACACATGAGGGGCCAGGATGGATACACATGGGGGGGCCAGGATGGATACACATGAGCGGCCAGGATGGATACACATGAGGGGCCAGGATGGATACACATGGGGAGCCAGGATGGATACACATGGGGGGGCCAGGATGGATACACATGGGGGGACCAGGATGGGTACACATGGGGGGGCCAGGATGGATACACATGGGGGGCCAGGATGGATACACATGGGGGGGCCAGGATGGATACACATGGGGGGGCCAGGATGGATACGCATAGGGGGCCAGGATGGATACACATGGGGGTGCTAGGATGGATAAACATGGGGGCCAGGATGGATACACATGGGGGCCAGGATGGATACACATGGGGGGCCAGGATGGAGACACATAGGGGTTAGGCTGGATGCATATGGGGGCAAGGATAGAGGCACATGGGGGACCAGGATGGAGACATATGGGGACAGGAAGGATACACATTGGGGTCCAGGATGGATATATGGGGAAGGGCAAGGATGGACATATATGGGGGCAGATTGCATATATGGGGATATGGGGGAAGAACAAAAGACCAGGAAGCATATATATATGGGGGTCCAGGTTGGACATATATGGTGGATAAGGATGGATATATGGGGGATCCAGGAAAAGGGACCAGGAAGGATATATGGTGGCCCAGGAAAGATATATAGGGGCAGGATAAGACACATATGAGGGCCAGTATGTATAGCTGGTGGTGCAGGATGGATATCTGGGGGCCAGGCTGGACAAGGGACATAGGGGACCAGGCTGGGGCATATCATAAAATAAAGAGGGCCAGGCTGGGTGAGATTATTAAATAAAGGGGGCCAGGATGAGGGACTAAATTACTGTTTAGGGCCAGAATGAGGAACACGCTATATTAGTGCAATCATATAATCCCTTTAAAAACATGAAACTTTAATAAATTGAGGTAAAAAACACCCCCCTAGTGCAATAACACAATTAACAAACTATACAATAATAACCTACGATAGCCCTATGCTAGCCTGCTATCCCTTCCTGACAGTGGAGGTTGGCACCCTAAAAGATACGATTTGGCACCCCCACTCCGCGGCGGCTCTCCCAGACTCACCCTAAATGATCCTTATAAACTACAGGTGGGAAAACAATAAGCAAATAAAAGAGATGAAAAAGATAGTGCTTAATAAAATACACAGGCTGTTAATGTACAATATATAAAAGACAGGCTGTTACCGTATTTTTCGTTTTATAAGACGCTCCGGATTATAGGACGCACCACAAATTTTGAGGAGAAAAATAGGAAAATACGTTTTTTTAATAAAATGGTGGTGCCTCTTATAATCCAGGTGTCTTATTGCTTACCGTGGGTGGTGGCTGCGGTGAAGTGGGGTCCCAGGGTCGCTGCTGGAGGAGGCAGGAGTGGGGTGATACTGCAGACCGCAGGAAGGGATGAGCGGGTGCTCCGATGTGCAGTGCGCTGCCAGGGGGGCTCATGCTGCTACCAGGGGGGCTCGTGCTGCTACCAGGGGGCTCACACTGCTGCCAGGGGGGCTCATGCTGCTACCAGGGGGGCTCACGCTGCTGCCAGGGGGGGCTCATGCTGCTACCAGGGGGGGCTCATGCTGCTATCAGGGGGGCTCATGCTGCTACCAGGGGGGCTCATGCTGCTGCCAGGGGGGCTCGTGCTGCTACCAGGGTGGGCTTGTGCTGCTGCCAGGGGGGCTGTACTGCTGCCAGGGGGGGCTCATGCTGCTACCAGGGGGGCTCATGCTGCTACCAAGGGGGCTTGCGCTGCTGCCAGGGGGGTCTGTGCAGCAGCCCGGGGCTATGCCCACATTTACCGGGTGTCCGTAGGCGCTGTGGGTGTCTCCGGGTGCCCAGCCGTGTCTCCACGTGCCCAGCGGTGTCTCCGGTTCCAATCCCGGGGCTCTGGCGACATTTTGCGAGAGGCCAGAGCCCCGGGGCTCCCTCTCGGTTCCCTGTTTTGGGCTCCGGAAATATGGCGGCCGCTGCCGGGGACAGCGCATGCGCTGATGATGATCTCGGGACTGAGATCTCGAGAGATGAGATTTCAGAGAGATCTGTCCCAAGATCATCATCAGCGCATGCGCCACCCCAGGCGGCAGCCGCCATATTGCCAGAGCCCAAAACAGAGGGAACCGAGAGGGAGCCCCGGGGCTCTGGCCTGTCGCAAAATGTCACCAGAGCCCCGGGATTGGAACCGGAGACACCGCTGGGCACGTGGAGACACGGCTGGGCACCCGGAGACACCCACAGTGCCGACGGACAGCCGGACACCCATGCGGCCTACACCTTGTAATGTATATCCTCTTTGTAAGACGCACCCTCATTTTCCCCCCAAGTTTGGGGGAAAAAAAGTGCATCTTACAAAGCGGAAAATACGGTACATGTAAACATAGAGTAACGTCTTGTATAACCAGTAGATAGTAGCACATCTTGTCTTTTTGGGTATTAATAGACCACAGAAAATATAGATTCCATAAGCTACCAGTAGATAGTGGTAATCTTGTCTTTTTGGGTATTAATAGACCACAGAAAATATAGATTCCATAAGCTACCAGTAGATAGTGGCAATCTTGTCTTTTTGGGTATTAATAGACTACAGAAAACATAGATTCCATATGCATTATCAGATAAAGCCAAAAAAAGAAAAAATCTCTCTGCAGTAAAATCAGACAAGCACAGACAAGAGGTAAAAAATAGCGTGGTTCAATAAAGGAACACCAGAATTATATCCATATTGGTTCCGATAGAAGGCAATGGATGATATCAATTGCCAGAAAAAAAATCAAAGAAACAGCTGGGGGTTAACCCAAACTTAGCTTCCAGCCTCGATGCGTTTCCCCGTTCACGGTTCATCAGGAGGCACAATAAGGAACTGTAATGATCCCAGTCGTCAGGGGTTAATGTCTGGAGCCCAGTGCAGGCTTTGACCTGCATGCCTGGGGTTAATTATTGTGGCCTCTGTTTGATTCAGGGAGAGTTTCTTCTACCCCTGAGAAACTCCAATCCCCGTCAGTTATACTTTTGCCTTTGGCCGAGTGTGTTGACCCCTGTGTGCCTGTTCGTTGTCTTATAGCTTGCTTATATGGTTCTGACCCGATTCTGTCCCCGTTGTGAGTTTGCCTGTTGATTCTGTACTGCGCTACCCTCTCTGTGTATGACTCATTGCCTGTGACCTGACTATTCTCTGCTCGCCCCTCTTGTACTTTGCAGCTATCTCCGTGTATGACTTATTGGCTACGTCTTGACTTTCCGTTCTGTCTAATCCTCTGGTATTGTCGTGCTATCTCGTGCTTTGACCCCGGCTTGATCTGTTATCGCCCCTGTCTATGCCCCTTGGTAACTTTGTCCCGTAGTTACCCTGCTATGAGTTTTCCTGCAGCTCCTAGCTCTCTGAGGTTTAGGCCATGCCCCCAGCAGTCACGTGCTTCAGGTCCTGCTGTTCTGAAGTACGCACCTTCTCTGCTGCTGCCGGCTCCACAGGCATCTCTGAGCACAGTTTGCTTTACTCAGGACACGCGCACTGGCTCAGTGAGCAAGTTCACTGCGGTGTTCCTGACAGGAACCAGCCAATTCATGGATATGAGGTGTCCAGATAGAGAGGCAAACCTGTCCAAATGCCATATAGGACTAGTTTATATATCCTAAAATGGAGTCCAAGGACCAATCATGTCCAGCCAAGACAAACACACCCACATTTCCCAGGTCATAGATAGTCTCCTTAATGAATTTGAACAAAGAAAAAAATTAAAAAAAACCCACACATCAAACCCTATTTCCAGCGGTATAAATCAAAAAGGGGATAGAATGATATTATGTACAAAGCAGGAGACATAGAATGAATGAAATACCTGAAATCCACGCTGAGGGTTTCACAATCAATTCACTGTGATGTTTCCATAAACGGTCATAAAATATAACATGTCTCGACAGTTACAGACGTGCGCTCCCGATGATTACAATACAAGCTGAGCGTACGAACATGGTCGCCCCCAATGTCCTGTGGCGCTCCTCTGGGCAGGCGCAGACAGGCGTCTCATACTTGATGATTGCAGGCGTGCGCTCCGGTGTGGAACGCCAGCCTCTTTCTGTATGCTAGGAGATGGCAGGTTTTTGGACATGCGCAATGGAGGTTTTAGGCGGCGGACCAGGATGGATATTTGGGGAAGCCAGGAAAAGGGACCAGGAAGGATATAAGGGGGCAGGATAAGACACATATGAGGGCCAGTATGTATAGCTGGGGGTGCAGGATGGATATCTGGGGGCCAGGCTGGACAAGGGACATAGGAGGCCAGACTGGGGCACATCATAAAATAAAGGGGCCAGGCTGGGCAAGATTATTAAATAAAGGGGGCCAGGATGAGGGACTAAATTACTGTTTAGGGCCAGAATGAGGAACACGCTATATTAATTTATGGTAACAAGTGGGAAACATAATTTCTTTACGGTCCAATTAGGGACATTATTACTACTGTAATATAATTTACTTTTTAGGAAACACATTGGAGATCCGCACGACGGAGGCAAGCGCACGCAAAAGTCAACAGGATTAACCACCTCTAAGATTTCGTAAGGACCAATAAACTTGGGACTCAACTTAGCAGAAGGAACCTTCAAACTTATATTCTTGGTCCTTAACCGTACCTTATCGCCCTCCTGGAATGCCAGCGCCACCAACAACAAACACCACACAGTATCACGGCCCCCACAGCACCTCACACAGTATTATGGCCACCACACCCTGCTACAGAAAATAAGGATCCCCAGTCACTATGGAGGCATTTACAGTCCAAAACAACCCCTTACTCAGTATAATGGCCTGTACCAGCCACACATTCAGATTCCTCTTGATAAAGCGGCCTGAGGCGCCGCGAAACACGCGTCGGGGGTGGCACAGCCTGGTTCTCCCTTCCTCCCTGTCTCGGTAAGCTCCCCTGTGGTCTGTCTTTGATATTATTTGGTTGCATCTTGCAGCGGGTCACTATACTACACTAGCGCCCTCTCTCTCTTCATCTTTTGATGTTTAATTCTGGATTTACTGTTTGGGCGCTTCTATCATACTATTACTTGCAGGACATGGGCCCATATGGGGAAGCACACTGGGGCTACCTTTCCACCTTGGTGGAGGAGTAGGGTATTTTGGGTTGATACCGTCTATTTAGTCTGACTAGCACATTGTTATATATGTATTATCTGTAGTACTTTCTTCTAAGAAAATTTGACTATTTTATATGCTATTTATCGCATGCTCTTATTCTGTCTCCTGGTTTTCACAGTGTATTTTGAGCTTGTGCAATTGGCGCTGGTGTTTGGGTTGCTCTTCCCCATCTCCATTACGCCACATTATGTCCAAGGGATTTTTGTTGCCAGCCACACATTCAGTATGAGAGTCCCAACAGCTCTTCCCTTAATATTAAGCCTCCACAATTCCAGATTTAAAAACACACACTATTCACCCAACCCCGTTCCCGAGGTGAACTGCTCCAGTCTGTGCGGTGTGAGTACTGAGGCTCCATACTACAGGTGTGATGTAGTGACGTCATTGTGCCTGCAGGGCACGGAGTCTCAGACTCACAGGTGAAGGCTGAATGGTGGATCAGGAGCTTTTGACTCTGACTCACTATTCTATTCAATGGTATCACCGTCATGGGAGTGTGGATATCGCTGAAATTGTGATGATGGGAAGGATAGGGCGACCAATACCAAACCCCACGAGCCCTCTCAAAGTATGGGCGTCATAGCAACCGAGTGGGCTACCTTTATGGATGATACACTCCTGCCTATCCAACTACTGTATGGTAAATATCTCATAGGTCCTGGGTTCATTAGTATCTGCACCAAGAATGAGGCGAAGTGACTCTACGGAATCACTGGGAAGAGGGAGAGTTTCAGGAAGGAAGAGTCTAGATGGTGCACCAGGTCTGGTGACCTTGTTGACCCAGCTTCCTGTTATTATAAAGGCCATAGCCTCAAAGGAAAGGGGTGCGGGGAGGAATCAGAGGTACCGGCCATGGTAAAGTGCCCGAGGCAGCTGGTTGTGGGGCAGAACCCTGCTTACAGGGGCATAATGGGGGCATTACACTGTGTGGGGCCAAGAAAGGGGCCCTGTACTATGGGAACACTCCGTCTCCTCACTGCCTGTCCTCCATAGTGGGGTCGTATGTATCTATTACAGGAAACAGAAACGTGATGATTCTTATAAAGAGTCTCCGTGCAGAAGGGGTTAATGTCCCCTGCGCTCAGTAATGGGGGGGAATCTCCACATACCTCCACCTGCAGAGCCGCACTCCACATATATGGCTGCTCTGTGCACAGGACCTGTGATGAGGTCACAGGAGGGGAGGAGTCAGGGGTCACATGATCTCCGGAGTGAAGATGCTTCATGGAGCCTCCTCCTCAGTCAGTGACATTCCCGCCATTATTCGCCCCTCACTACTGGCACAATTACCCCGCGCCGCCTTCTCTACACAGTGTTATGTGTGGAATGTAACGTGTGAATTCTCTGGAGGGAAATAGACCCCACACAGGAGGGAATTCTCACCGGTTACCGGCCGTCTACTATATGGCGGCATATGATTGTGCTATCGACTCCACACCAGGAGCTAAAATGCCCAAATCTCTAATGTAACCGCTATAAGAGAAGATATAACAAATTTCCCCTAAACTCACACAGCGGAGGAGGCCTCACTTGGAGCAATGTGACTCGCGCACAGAAAATCTATTCCCGGTTCTGTGATAAGTTATCGGCCGACAGGAAGAAGAAAGGTCTGAATTACAGCCCAGACTGGAGGAGAAACTGCAGGAGTGAGAATTGGCCAATCAGCGCTCTTCACCCCTATACTTATCTACACAAATACAAGATATGAAATGACAATTAGACGCCATTCTCACCACCAGAACGGAGAGGCGCTAACTTGGAGTAAAGCCGCGTTTTATCACCATGCCAATAAGCCTAATAAGATGCCGCTCGTAAGCTCAGAATGAGAGAGTCACTGCATATAATCTCCTCTATAAAAGACCCTAAGGGTCAGACCTCAGCCCACCCCGATGTCATGTATAGCACTTATAATGAATACCCCCAGAGTTTGTATTCGCCCCCACAATCACCCCCCCTCACTACTGGAGTCATTCCTTCACACACTACATCTACCTAACCTGACTGAGTCCGCGGCACAACAACTCCATTTACACATCTCTGAGGAGGAAATAGTTTCACCAACCAAAAAACTAAAAAGAGGAAAGGCCCCGGGGCCGGATGGTCTTACAGCAATATATTATAAAAAATGCAGCGATGTGCTGACACCACATATAAAAACCTCTGTAATTCACTACTAAATGGCTCACAGCTGCCCCCTGAGCTCTACGTGGCGCATGTAACCGTAATCCCTAATCCTAAGAAAGATCATCTCACAACAAATTATAGACCTATATCCCTCTTATACATTGACTTCAGAATCTTTACATCCATTGTGACTAACAGGATCAATAAAATCCTCCCTCACCTCATCCATCGGGGTCAGGTTGGTTTTATACCAGCGCGACAGGCCCCAGATAATATTAGGAGAGGGTTAAATATTATTCATACAACTAACCTACAGCGAAAGCGACTTCTCCTGCTTGTATTACATATTGAGAAGGCTTTCGATTCGGCGTCCTGGACATATCTCTTTACTGTTCTATCGGAAGTCGGATTCTCCCCTAAACTTATAAAGTGCCTCCAATTGTTATATGATAGCCCTATCGCTTATGTAAAACTCCCGTCACCACATCCCCCTCCAATTAATATTCAGAGGGTACCAGGCAGGGCTGTCCTCTATCTCCGGATCTTTTTGCACTTACAATGGAACCCATTGTGGAAGCAATAAGGAGAGATCAGAATATCCTGGGCCCTGAGAATATGGGAGACCAATATAAAGTCAGCCTCTTTGCGGATGATCTCCTGCTAACATTAATACGTCCCCACACTACACTCCCTCACTTGTTTTCCCTCCTTCACGAATTTGAGAAGATCTCAGGGTTTAAGATTAACATTGATAAATCCGAAGCATTATTTGTAAATTTTCCTAAGAGCAAACTAATATAGCCTCCCATTTTGGGTTTATACACAAAGAACATTATCTAACATATCTGGGTATCAACTTAACAGCCAACAGGTCACCTCTGTTTAGGTGGAATTACACTCCACTGATCCAAAACTTCCAGAGGGACCTGGATAGATGGGCTTCCTCAGAGTTATCCTGGCTCGGCAGAATACATGCATTAAAAATGATGTCACGGCCTCGCTTCTTACATCTATTTAGGTCCCTCCCAATTATGGTACCAGCCAGAACGTTCACTCATTTACACTCTATGATGTCTAAGTTTCTTTGGCTCGGAAAACAACCAGAATTGTGCAAAAACTTATGTTCCATCACAGAAAAGAAGGGGGTTTATCCCTCCCTAATTTTACACTTTATTACAAGTCGGCACAGATTGCTCCATTAATAAGTGCGTGTTCATATCCCAATAGTCCGAGATGGGTTATTCTGGAATCATTTCTCTCCAAACCATTCTCTTTATCAGGCCTAATGTGGACCACAGACCGACTTCCACGGGGGTTAATGAATGTGGCTCCTTTTACAGTCCACTCGTTGCTTCTTTGGAGGAAAGTCCGGTTTAAATATAACTTACAATCAAGCCCTTCTCCCCTGACAGCTATATTACAAAACCCCATGTTCCCACCAGGCCTTGAGCCACAAATGTTTTCTTGGTGGAAGCTGAAAGGTATTCATATACTTAAACATTTGTGTCCCCATTTAATATCTTACTTGACAGACAGGAATTTGTTCAAACATTTGAACCTCCAGTTAGGGAGGTAATGCGACTGAACCAGATCTTCCACTTGCAAAGCAGATCCTCCCGAGCGGTACTACTCTCAGGGCAACGAGTTTTGAAAATTAATGTCTAAATGACACTTTGGGCAGGGGAACGATCTCTCATTGACAGTAGTGTAGCTACCGGGGGGGGCAGAGGGGGTGGTGGTCCCGGGCCCCGCGCTCTGATGGGGCCCACCCGAGCTATGCTATGTAACTATATCGGCATGCAGATCGTGCCGATACAATTACATGCTGCAGCAGGGAGTGAGTCATGTGACCGCTCTTCTGCAGAGGAGAGGGGGAGGGGAGGTCACTCACCCAATCCTGGCTGAGCGCGCTCTCCTTGAAAGCTCCCTGCTGCAGAGAAGTCATCAGCTCCAGCAGCAGCCTGGACGCGGGGGGCTCTGCCTCTGCCTGTGAGCTGAGTTCACTGTCTGCTCTGCACTTGATTGCTTCTGACTGAGAGGAGCCTGACAGCTGAGGAGCCGCTGCTCCAGGACCAGTGGACACTGCACACAGCATGGGGATTGATGAGTATCTATGGTAATTACTATTTGAAGTGTCTAATCTGTTGCTTTGGATATATACATACAACTTACTGCTATTGGGGTGTAATATTCATTACATGATGCTCTCCTTACGTGTTACATAGTTTTCAGGCACTTTGCAGCGGTCACTGATGCGCTATATGGCGATGCTTTGTCTTGGCCTGGGAATTTACTGCACTTTGGGACTGAGAGAAAACCAGGAAAAGTGCAAACTAGAGATCGCACTGCTGGCTGCAGGCATTGAGCTGTGCAGAGAGAGCGGCGCATCCTCCCTGGCAGAGGGAGGGTTAAACCAGTGTATCACCTTATCTCGCTGTTTGTGCTGGCGTGTAATTATTAACCTACCCGTTACCAGGCTGACAGCGAGTCCTGGAGGATTAGGGGATGTGCACACGTTGTGGATTACTCTGCGGATTTTTCCGCACAGATTTGGCTAAATCCACAGGTAAATCTGCAGGTTAAATGACCGGCGTTTTACCTGCGGATTTAGTGCAGATTTAGTGCGGATTTCCCCTGCGTTTTTACACCTGCGGATTCCTATAATGGAGCAGGTGACAAAACGCTGCGGATTCCGCACAAAGAATGGACATGCTGCAGATTTAAATCCGCAGAAAATCCTCAGCGTGTGCACTGTGTTCTTCATTTCTCATAGACTGTACTGTACAATGCAGCAGAAACTGCAGATCCGCAGGACCAAATCCACTGCAGATCCGCAGCAGAATCCGCAACTTGTGCACACAGCCTAACTAGTGTTTGCTGCTCCTACTGGGAAGTGAAGTCTGGCACTTGTAGTGCCACAGCAGCAGTTAGTGCTTGGTGACAAATAGCTGTGGAATAGTGTTTTTCTATGCAGCGATTGTTAGTGGCATGGACATGTTACTAGTGTGATATATTAGTATCAGTAATGCAGGTGACTTATCGTTAATCCTACAATGTGGGGAGCTACAGGGGGGAGGGAGGTCACCCCGGGACCAGCGCTCTGAGGGGACCCACCCACAGCACGCCGATAGTGTTACATTCTGCGGCAGATCAGGCAGAATCGATCTCCCTGCTCTGCCACCCGGCCGCTATGGGGCCCCTGAGCAGGCGCTAGGGCCCTGCGCCAGCAGTGGGTCCCCACCTGTCATTGCAAAATCAACTGTGTTGGCTGGAGGCCATTTCAGCTGAGTACATTGATGAGAGAAGGAGCATTACGCTCCCTCTCCCATCATCCCCCTCTCATCAGCTTCTGATGTCACTAACGCCAACACTGACAGGGGGTCGCAATGACATCACTACTCGGAGCCTTCAGCCCGGAGATGTGCGGGAGCCCGCAGCAGTGAAGAAACCAGGAGGAAAGGTGAGTTTTGGCTTTATTTTTTATGAGGCTGGCTATGGGGTGCATTATATAAAGGGCTGCATTATTCTATAGGGTCTGCCTATGGGGAGTGCATTATACTATACTGAGGACTATAGTGAGACTTGTCTGGCACATTATACTATATGGAGGCTATCTAGCGGGCCATCATACAGTGTGGAGATTACAGTGTTGGAGCTATCAAATAATTTGGGGAATACTAAGCGGTCAGTGTATATACAGTGAGGGGGGATTAGACTGTGTATAAGAGCATCATACTGTGTATAGGGGAGCATCATACTGTGTATAGGGGAGCATCATACAGTGTATAGGGGAGCATCATACAGTGTATAGGGGAGCATCATACAGTGTATAGGGGAGCATCATACTGTGTATAGGGCAGCATCATACTGTGTATAGGGGAGCATCATACTGTGTATAGGGGAGCATCATACAGTGTATAGGGGAGCATCATACTGTGTATAGGGGAGCATCATACAGTGTATAGGGGAGCATCATACAGTGTATAGGGGAGCATCATACTGTGTATAGGGGAGCATCATACTGTGTATAGGGGAGCATCATACAGTGTATAGGGGAGCATCATACTGTGTATAGGGGAGCATCATACTGTGTATAGGGGAGCATCATACAGTGTATAGGGGAGCATCATACTGTGCATAGGGGAGCATCATACTGTGTATAGGGGAGCATCATACAGTGTATAAGGGAGCATCATACAGTGTATAGGGGAGCATCATACTGTGTATAGGGGAGCATCATACTGTGCATAGGGGAGCATAATACAGTGTATAGGGGAGCATCATACAGTGTATAGGGGAGCATCATACAGTGTATAGGGGAGCATCATACTGTGCATAGGGGAGCATCATACTGTGCATAGGGGAGCATAATACAGTGTATAGGGGAGCATCATACAGTGTATAGGGGAGCATCATACTGTGTATAGGGGAGCATCATACAGTGTATAGGGGAGCATCATACAGTGTATAGGGGAGCATCATACAGTGTATAGGGGAGCATCATACAGTGTATAGGGGAGCATCATACAGTGTATAGGGGAGCATCATACTGTGTATAGGGGAGCATCATACAGTGTATAGGGGAGCATCATACAGTGTATAGGGGAGCATCATACAGTGTATAGGGGAGCATCATACAGTGTATAGGGGAGCATCATACAGTGTATAGGGGAGCATTATACAGTGTATAGGGGAGCATCATACTGTGTATAGGGGAGCATCATACAGTGTATAGGGGAGCATCATACAGTGTATAGGGGAGCATCATACAGTGTATAGGGGAGCATCATACAGTGAATAGGGGAGCATCATACAGTGTATAGGGGGCATCATACTGTGTATAGGGGAGCATCATACAGTGTATAGGGGAGCATCATACAGTGTATAGGGGAGCATCATACTGTGTATAGGGAAGCATCATACAGTGTATAGGGGAGCATCATACAGTGTATAGGGGAGCATCATACAGTGTATAGGGGAGCATAATACAGTGTATAGGGAGCATCATACTGTGTATAGGGGAGCATAATACTGTGTATAGGGGAGAATCATACTGTGTATAGGGGAGCATAATACTGTGTATAGGGGAGCATAATACTGTGTATAGGGGAGCATGATACTGTGTATAGGGGAGCATAATACTGTGTATAGGGGAGCATCATACTGTGTATAGGGGAGCATCATACAGTGTATAGGGGAGCATCATACTGTGCATAGGGGAGCATCATACTGTGTATAAAGGAGCATCATACAGTGTATAAGGGAGCATCATACAGTGCATAGGGGAGCATCATACTGTGCATAGGGGAGCATAATACAGTGTATAGGGGAGCATCATACAGTGTATAGGGGAGCATCATACTGTGTATAGGGGAGCATCATACAGTGTATAGGGGAGCATCATACAGTGTATAGGGGAGCATCATACAGTGTATAGGGGAGCATCATACAGTGTATAGGGAAGCATCATACAGTGTATAGGGGAGCATCATACAGTGTATAGGGGAGCATTATACAGTGTATAGGGGAGCATCATACTGTGTATAGGGGAGCATCATACAGTGTATAGGGGAGCATCATACAGTGTATAGGGGAGCATAATACAGTGTATAGGGGAGCATCATACAGTGTATAGGGGAGCATCATACAGTGAATAGGGGAGCATCATACAGTGTATAGGGGGCATCATACTGTGTATAGGGGAGCATCATACAGTGTATAGGGGAGCATCATACAGTGTATAGGGGAGCATCATACTGTGTATAGGGAAGCATCATACAGTGTATAGGGGAGCATCATACAGTGTATAGGGGAGCATCATACAGTGTATAGGGGAGCATAATACAGTGTATAGGGAGCATCATACTGTGTATAGGGGAGCATAATACTGTGTATAGGGGAGCATCATACTGTGTATAGGGGAGCATAATACTGTGTATAGGGGAGCATAATACTGTGTATAGGGGAGCATGATACTGTGTATAGGGGAGCATAATACTGTGTATAGGGGAGCATCATACTGTGTATAGGGGAGCATAATACTGTGTATAGGGGAGCATCATACAGTGTATAGGGGAGCATAATACTGTGTATAGGGGAGCATCATACTGTGTATAGGGGGGCATCATACAGTGTATAGGGGAGCATCATACAGTGTATAGGGGAGCATCATACTGTGTATAGGGGAGCATCATACAGTGTATAGGGGAGCATCATACAGTGTATAGGGGAGCATCATACAGTGTATAGGGAAGCATCATACAGTGTATAGGGGAGCATCATACAGTGTATAGGGGAGCATTATACAGTGTATAGGGGAGCATCATACTGTGTATAGGGGAGCATCATACAGTGTATAGGGGAGCATCATACAGTGTATAGGGGAGCATCATACAGTGAATAGGGGAGCATCATACAGTGTATAGGGGGCATCATACTGTGTATAGGGGAGCATCATACAGTGTATAGGGGAGCATCATACAGTGTATAGGGGAGCATCATACTGTGTATAGGGAAGCATCATACTGTGTATAGGGGAGCATCATACTGTGTATAGGGGAGCATCATACTGTGTATAGGGGAGCATCATACTGTGTATAGGGGAGCATCATACAGTGTATAGGGGAGCATCATACTGTGTATAGGGGAGCATCATACAGTGTATAGGGGAGCATAATACTGTGTATAGGGGAGCATCATACAGTGTATAGGGGAGCATCATACTGTGTATAGGGGAGCATCATACTGTGTATAGGGGAGCATCATACTGTGTATAGGGGAGCATCATACAGTGTATAGGGGAGCATCATACAGTGTATAGGGGAGCATCATACAGTGTATAGGGGAGCATAATACTGTGTATAGGGGAGCATCATACAGTGTATAGGGGAACATTATACAGTGTATAGGGGAGCATCATACTGTGTATAGGGGAGCATCATACTGTGTATAGGGGAGCATAATACTGTGTATAGGGGAGCATCATACAGTGTATAGGGGAGCATAATACTGTGTATAGGGGAGCATCATACAGTGAATAGGGGAGCATCATACAGTGTATAGGGGGCATCATACTGTGTATAGGGGAGCATCATACAGTGTATAGGGGAGCATCATACTGTGTATAGGGGAGCATCATACAGTGTATAGGGGAGCATCATACTGTGTATAGGGGAGCATCATACAGTGTATAGGGGAGCATCATACAGTGTATAGGGGAGCATCATACAGTGTATAGGGGAGCATCATACTGTGTATAGGGAAGCATCATACAGTGTATAGGGGAGCATCATACAGTGTATAGGGGAGCATCATACAGTGTATAGGGGAGCATAATACAGTGTATAGGGAGCATCATACTGTGTATAGGGGAGCATAATACTGTGTATAGGGGAGCATCATACTGTGTATAGGGGAGCATAATACTGTGTATAGGGGAGCATAATACTGTGTATAGGGGAACATGATACAGTGTATAGGGGAGCATCATACAGTGTATAGGGGAGCATAATACAGTGTATAGGGAGCATCATACTGTGTATAGGGGAGCATAATACTGTGTATAGGGGAGCATCATACTGTGTATAGGGGAGCATAATACTGTGTATAGGGGAGCATCATACAGTGTATAGGGGAGCATAATACTGTGTATAGGGGAGCATCATACTGTGTATAGGGGAGCATCATACAGTGTATAGGGGAACATCATACTGTGTATAGGGGAGCATCATACAGTGTATAGGGGAGCATCATACAGTGTATAGGGGAGCATAATACAGTGTATAGGGGAGCATCATACAGTGTATAGGGGAGCATCATACTGTGTATAGGGGAGCATCATACAGTGTATAGGGGAGCATCATACAGTGTATAGGGGAGCATCATACTGTGCATAGGGGAGCATCATACAGTGTATAGGGGAGCATCATACTGTGTATAGGGGAGCATCATACAGTGTATAGGGGAGCATCATACAGTGTATAGGGGAGCATCATACAGTGTATAGGGGCATCATACTGTGTATAGGGGAGCATCATACAGTGTATAGGGGAGCATCATACAGTGTATAGGGGAGCATCATACTGTGTATAGGGGAGCATCATACAGTGTATAGGGGAGCATCATACTGTGTATAGGGGAGCATCATACTGTGTATAGGGGAGCATAATACTGTGTATAGGGGAGCATAATACTGTGTATAAGGGAGCATCATACAGTGTATAGGGGAGCATCATACAGTGTATAGGGGAGCATCATACAGTGTATAGGGGAGCATCATACTGTGTATAGGGGAGCATCATACAGTGTATAGGGGAGCATCATACTGTGTATAGGGGAGCATCATACAGTGTATAGGGGAGCATAATACAGTGTATAGGGAGCATCATACTGTGTATAGGGGAGCATCATACAGTGTATAGGGAGCATCATACTGTGTATAGGGGAGCATAATACTGTGTATAGGGGAGCATAATACTGTGTATAGGGGAGCATCATACAGTGTATAGGGGAGCATCATACTGTGTATAGGGGAGCATCATACTGTGTATAGGGGAGCATCATACTGTGTATAGGGGAGCATCATACTGTGTATAGGGGAGCATCATACAGTGTATAGGGGAGCATCATACTGTGTATAGGGGAGCATCATACTGTGTATAGGGGAGCATCATACAGTGTATAGGGGAGCATCATACAGTGTATAGGGGAGCATCATACAGTGTATAGGGGAGCATCATACTGTGTATAGGGGAGCATCATACTGTGTATAGGGGAGCATAATACAGTGTATAGGGGAGCATCATACAGTGAATAGGGGAGCATCATACTGTGTATAGGGGAGCATCATACTGTGTATAGGGGAGCATCATACAGTGTATAGGGGAGCATCATACAGTGTATAGGGGAGCATCATACAGTGTATAGGGGAGCATCATACAGTGTATAGGGAAGCATCATACTGTGTATAGGGAAGCATCATACAGTGTATAGGGGAGCATCATACTGTGTATAGGGGAGCATCATACTGTGTATAGGGGAGCATCATACAGTGTATAGGGGAGCATCATACAGTGTATAGGGGAGCATCATACTGTGTATAGGGGAGAATCATACAGTGTATAGGGGAGCATCATACTCTGTATAGGGGAGCATCATACTGTGTATAGGGAAGCATCATACAGTGTATAGGGGAGCATCATACAGTGTATAGGGGAGCATCATACAGTGTATAGGGGAGCATCATACAGTGTATAGGGGAGCATCATACTGTGTATAGGGGAGCATCATACTGTGTATAGGGGAGCATCATACTGTGTATAGGGGAGCATCATACTGTGTATAGGGAAGCATCATACAGTGTATAGGGGAGCATCATACTGTGTATAGGGGAGCATCATACTGTGTATAGGGGAGCATAATACAGTGTATAGGGGAGCATCATACTGTGTATAGGGGAGCATAATACAGTGTATAGGGGAGCATCATACTGTGTATAGGGGAGCATAATACAGTGTATAGGGGAGCATCATGCAGTGTATAGGGGAGCATCATGCAGTGTATAGGGGAGCATCATACAGTGCATAGTGGAGCATCATACAGTGTATAGGGGAGCATCATACAGTGTATAGGGGAGCATCATACTGTGTATAGGGGAGCATCATACTGTGTATAGGGGAGCATAATACAGTGTATAGGGGAGCATCATACTGTGTATAGGGGAGCATCATACTGTGTATAGGGGAGCATCATACAGTGTATAGGGGAGCATCATACAGTGTATAGGGGAGCATCATACAGTGTATAGGGGAGCATCATACAGTGTATAGGGGAGCATCATACTGTGTATAGGGGAGCATAATACAGTGTATAGGGGAGCATCATACAGTGTATAGGGGAGCATCATACAGTGTATAGGGGAGCATCATACTGTGTATAGGGGAGCATCATACAGTGTATAGGGGAGCATCATACAGTGTATAGGGGAGCATCATACAGTGTATAGGGGAGCATCATACAGTGTATAGGGGAGCATCATACTGTGTATAGGGGAGCATCATACTGTGTATAGGGGAACATAATACAGTGTATAGGGGAGCATCATACTGTGTATAGGGGAGCATCATACAGTGTATAGGGGAGCATCATACAGTGTATAGGGGAGCATCATACAGTGTATAGGGGAGCATCATACTGTGTATAGGGGAGCATCATACAGTGTATAGGGGAGCATCATACTGTGTATAGGGGAGCATCATACTGTGTATAGGGGAGCATCATACAGTGTATAGGGGAGCATCATACTGTGTATAGGGGAGCATCATACAGTGTATAGGGGAGCATCATACAGTGTATAGGGGAGCATCATACAGTGTATAGGGGAGCATCATACTGTGTATAGGGGAGCATCATACAGTGTATAGGGGAGCATCATACTGTGTATAGGGGAGCATCATACAGTGTATAGGGGAGCATCATACAGTGAATAGGGGAGCATCATACTGTGTATAGGGGAGCATCATACTGTGTATAGGGGAGCATCATACAGTGTATAGGGGAGCATCATACAGTGTATAGGGGAGCATCATACTGTGTATAGGGGAGCATCATACAGTGTATAGGGGAGCATCATACAGTGTATAGGGGAGCATCATACTGTGTATAGGGGAGCATCATACAGTGTATAGGGGAGCATCATACAGTATAGGGGAGCATCATACTGTGTATAGGGGAGCATCATACAGTGTATAGGGGAGCATCATACAGTGTATAGGGGAGCATCATACAGTGTATAGGGGAGCATCATACAGTGTATAGGGGAGCATCATACTGTGTATAGGGGAGCATCATACAGTGTATAGGGGAGCATCATACAGTGTATAGGGGAGCATCATACTGTGTATAGGGGAGCATCATACAGTGTATAGGGGAGCATCATACTGTGTATAGGGGAGCATCATACAGTGTATAGGGGAGCATCATACACTGTATAGGGGAGCATCATACAGTATAGGGGAGCATCATACTGTGTATAGGGGAGCATCATACAGTGTATAGGGGAGCATCATACTGTGCATAGGGGAACATCATACAGTGTATAGGGGAGCATCATACAGTGTATAGGGGAGCATCATACTGTGTATAGGGGAGCATCATACAGTGTATAGGGGAGCATCATACTGTGTATAGGGGAGCATCATACTGTGTATAGGGAAGCATCATACAGTGTATAGGGGAGCATCATACTGTGTATAGGGAAGCATCATACAGTGTATAGGGGAGCATCATACAGTGTATAGGGGAGCATCATACTGTGTATAGGGGAGCATCATACTGTGTATAGGGGAGCATGATACAGTGTATAGGGGAGCATCATACTGTGTATAGGGGAGCATAATACAGTGCATAGGGGAGCATAATACAGTGTATAGGGGAGCATCATACTGTGTATAGGGGAGCATCATACTGTGTATAGGGGAGCATCATACAGTGTATAGGGGAGCATCATACAGTGTATAGGGGAGCATCATACAGTGTATGGGGGAGCATCATACTGTGTATAGGGGAGCATCATACTGTGTATAGGGGAGCATCATACAGTGTATAGGGGAGCATCATACTGTGTATAGGGGAGCATCATACAGTGTATAGGGGAGCATCATACTGTGTATAGGGGAGCATCATACAGTGTATAGGGGAGCATCATACAGTGTATGGGGGAGCATCATACTGTGTATAGGGGAGCATCATACTGTGTATAGGGGAGCATCATACAGTGTATAGGGGAGCATCATACAGTGTATGGGGGAGCATCATACTGTGTATAGGGGAGCATCATACAGTGTATAGGGGAGCATCATACAGTGTATGGGGGAGCATCATACTGTGTATAGGGGAGCATCATACTGTGTATAGGGGAGCATCATACAGTGTATAGGGGAGCATCATACTGTGTATAGGGGAGCATCATACTGTGTATAGGGGAGCATCATACTGTGTATAGGGGAGCATCATACAGTGTATAGGGGAGCATCATACTGTGTATAGGGGAGCATCATACAGTGTATAGGGGAGCATCATACTGTGTATAGGGGAGCATCATACAGTGTATAGGGGAGCATCATACAGTATAGGGGAGCATCATACTGTGTATAGGGGAGCATCATACAGTGTATAGGGGAGCATCATACAGTATAGGGGAGCATCATACAGTGTATAGGGGAGCATCATGCAGTGTATAGGGGAGCATCATACAGTGTATAGGGGAGCATCATACAGTGTATAGGGGAGCATCATACTGTGTATAGGGAAGCATCATACAGTGTATAGAGGAGCATCATACTGTGTATAGGGGAGCATCATACAGTGTATAGGGGAGCATCATACAGTGTATAGGGGAGCATCATACAGTGTATAGGGGAGCATCATACTGTGTATAGGGGAGCATCATACAGTGTATAGGGGAGCATCATACTGTGTATAGGGGAGCATCATACAGTGTATAGGGGAGCATCATACAGTGTATAGGGGAGCATCATACTGTGTATAGGGGAGCATCATACAGTGTATAGGGGAGCATCATACAGTATATAGGGGAGCATCATACAGTGTATAGGGGAGCATCATACAGCGTATAGGGGAGCATCATACTGTGTATAGGGGAGCATCATACAGTGTATAGAGGAGCATCATACTGTGTATAGGGGAGCATCATACAGTGTATAGGGGAGCATCATACAGTGTATAGGGGAGCATCATACAGTGTATAGGGGAGCATCATACAGTATAGGGGAGCATCATACTGTGTATAGGGGAGCATCATACAGTGTATAGGGGAGCATCATACAGTGTATAGGGGAGCATCATACAGTGAATAGGGGAGCATCATACTGTGTATAGGGGAGCATCATACAGTGTATAGGGGAGCATCATACAGTGTATAGGGGAGCATCACACAATGTATAGGGGAGCATCATGCTGTGTATAGGGGAGCTTCATACAGTGTATAGGGGAGCATCATACTGTGTATAGGGGAGCTGTACAGGGGGAGACTCATGACATTATTAAATGTAAAGTGGGCACTTATTGTTATAGGGAACTCAGGTAACGCTGACTGTGAAAGGGGCACAAATGGCGCTATTACTTTCTAGTGGACAGAACATGGGCACTGTTTTTGAGAGTTGCTTTAGAATTTAGAGGGCACAGAGAACCACACAGCAGGTACAGTTAAAGGGACACATACAGCAGCAGCGGCTCAGCATTGGGGTATCAGCAGGGTAAGGAGTTTGTGCAGGTAGGGAGTTGTCCCATTGGTGACAGTGCTGAAAATATGAGACATGAAATGAATCTTTGTTGTAATCTCTGCAGACGAGTCCTGGCTGGAAGAAGTTGTCATGTTGGTCTGGGCCAGATGGAAAAGTGAACGATTCCATCAGAAAGAACGTCAGCTGTAAGTCACCATCTGTAACTGTGCTGTGATCTCTTATACGGTATGTTGTGTAGGACGGGTATCTACCACTTACTATATGGCGGTAATATCAATATTGGTCTTATTTAGAAATTATATTCAGCAACAGCGCGGTCCTCTGCTGAGGTTCTCCTCCACTATTACTGTGCGTCACCGAGTTGTAATCAAGGTTACCTGGTTGGGGGCCCACTCAAAAGTTTCGCCCCCCCTGAACCAAAACCCTAGCTACGCCTCTACTCATTGATCTACTATGCTATAAATTCTCCACAAAATGATAAAAAAATTGAAGTATATGTTACAGTGGGAGGAGGATCTGGGGTTGAACAGTCAATTGATGAATGGTATCGTAGCTATGAGACCCTATCATGAGGTTGTCACCAGTCTATTATGTACCAGAAAAAATTCACAGCATTTTTCCTAAAATCTCGGGAGACTGTTTTAGGGGCTGTGGAATATCTGGTGACATGAGACATATTTGGTGGTCTTGTACGGTGGTTTCTGGGCTTTGGGAGAAGGTGAAGTGTCTGATAGCACAGATGTATGGTGGACTGGTTGATCTGGAACCTTCTACCCTTTTACTGGGAACCAGGCCTTCCCGGCTTCCAGAAAGCTTTCAGAAGCTAGTAAACTACTTATGTATGGCCACTAAAATCCACATTGCGGCAAAGTGGAAGTCGCCCTCACTGCCAATATCTATGGTGAAAGAGAAGATGAACAACATTATGTTATTCTCATTTGTGGTCCCAGCGTTTCTTGTAGAATAAATCCCTTTCTCACACTGTCCTGTAGTAATGACTTTGTTCTCACGTTTTGTAGGAGGGTTCGTCTGACTCCATCTTATGTTATCAGTATAAGTGCGAGAGATGAGAGACCGACGACCGCAGTTTTACCGTGTGTGTCCGGCGTCAGTTCTACAGTGTGAGAGATGCGGGGTCTGTGACCGAAGCTGGGGGTATACGGGTGTATACAGCGTACACAGGGGTCTGTGACCGAAGCTGGGGGTATACGGGTGTATACAGTGTACACAGGGGTCTGCGACTGAAGCTGGGTTATACGGGTGTATACAGCATACACAGGGGTCTGCGACCAAAGCTGGGGGTATACGGGTGTATACAGCGTACACAGGGGTCTGTGACCGAAGCTGGGGGTATACGGGTGTATACAGTGTACACAGGGATCTGCGACTGAAGCTGGGTTATACGGGTGTATACAGCATACACAGGGGTCTGCGACCAAAGCTGGGGGTATACGGGTGTATACAGCGTACACAGGGGTCTGTGACCGAAGCTGGGGGTATACGGGTGTATACAGAGTACACAGGGATCTGCGACTGAAGCTGGGTTATACGGGTGTATACAGCATACACAGGGGTCTGCGACCAAAGCTGGGGGTATACGGGTGTATACAGCATACACAGGGATCTGCAACCAAAGCTGGGGGTATACAGGTGTATACAGCATACACAAGGGTCTGCGACCGAAGCTGGGGGTATACGGGTGTATACAGAGTACACAGGGATCTGTGACTGAAGCTGGGGGTATACGGGTGTATACAGCATACACAGAGGGGTCTGTGACCGAAGCTGGGGTTATACGGGTGTATACAGCATACACAGGGGTCTGCGACCAAAGCTGGGGGTATACGGGTGTATACAGCATACACAGGGATCTGCAACCAAAGCTGGGGGTATACAGGTGTATACAGCATACACAAGGGTCTGCGACCGAAGCTGGGGGTATACGGGTGTATACAGTGTACACAGGGATCTGCGACTGAAGCTGGGGGTATACGGGTGTATACAGAGTACACAGGGATCTGCGACTGAAGCTGGGGGTATACGGGTGTATACAGCATACACAGAGGGGTCTGTGACCGAAGCTGGGGTTATACGGGTGTATACAGCTTACACAGGGGTCTGCGACCAAAGCTGGGGGTATACGGGTGTATACAGCATACACAGGGATCTGCAACCAAAGCTGGGGGTATACAGGTGTATACAGCATACACAAGGGTCTGCGGCCAAAGCTGGGGGTATACGGGTGTATACAGAGAACACAGGGATCTGCGACCGAAGCTGGGAGTATACGGGTGTATACAGCATACATAGAGGGGTCTATGATCGAAGCTGGGGGTATACGGGTGTATACAGAGTACACAGGGATCTGCAACCGAAGCTGGGGGTATACGGATGTATACAGGGTACACAGGTGACTGCGACCGAACCTGGGGGCATACAGGTGTATACGGTGTACACAGGGGTGTGTTACCGAAGCTGTGGATATACGAGTGTATACAGCATACACAGAGGGGTCTATGACTGAAGCTGGGGGTATACGGGTGTATACAGTGTACACAGGGGGGTCTGTGACAAAAGCTGGGGGAATACAGGTGTATACAGCGTACACAGGGGTCTGCGACCGAACCTGGGGGTATACGGGTGTATACAGCGTAAACAGGGGTCTGCGACCAAAACTGGGAATATACGGGTGCATACAGTGAACACAGGGGGCTTTGACCGAATCTGGGGGTATACGGTGTATACAGCGTACACAGAGGGGTCTGCGACCGAAGCTGGGGGTATACAGGTGTATACAGTATACACAGAAGGGTCTGTGAGAGAAGCTGGGGGTATACGGGTGTATACAGCATACACAGGGGGGGTCTGTGACCAAAGCTGGGGGTATACAGGTGTATACAACGTACACAGGGGTCTGTTACCGAAGCTGGGGATATACGGGTGTATACAGCATACACAGAGGGGTCTATGACTGAAGCTGGGGGTATACGGGTGTATACAGCATACACAGGGGGGTCTTTGACCAAAGTTGGGGGTATACAGGTGTATACAGTGTTCACAGGGGTCTGTTACCGAAGCTGGGGATATACGGGTGTATAAAGCATACACAGAGGGGTCTATGATGGAAGCTGGGTGTATACGGGTGTATACAGCGTACACAGGGGGGTCTGTGACCAAAGATGTGGAATACAGGTGTATACAGCGTACACAGGGGTCTGCGACCAAAACTGGGGATATACGGGTGCATACAGTGAACACAGGGGGCTGTGACCGAATCTGGGGGTATACGGTGTATACAGCGTACACAGAGGGGTCTGTGACCGAAGCTGGGGGTATACGGGTGTGTACAGCATACACAGAGTGGTCTGCGACCGAAGCTGGGGATATACGGGTGAATACAGTATACACAGGGGTCTGTGACTGAAGCTGGGGGTATACGGGTGTACACAGCATACACAGAGGGGTCTGCGACTGAAGCTTGGGGTATACGGGTGTATACAGGGTACACAGAGGCGTCTGCAACCGAAGCTGAGGGTATACGGGTGTATACAGCGTACACAGGGGTCTGCATCCGAAGATGGGGGAATATGGGTGTATACAGGGCACACTGAAGGGTCTGCGACAGAAGCTGGGGGTATACAGCGTACACAGAGTACACAGAGAGGTCCACACAAACACGGCTTCGCTCCGTACACCTCGTACACACACGACCCTGCTCCGTACACCTTGTACATACACAACCCTGCTCCGTACACCTCGTACACACGCGGCTCCGCTCATCACACCCCAAACACACGCGGCTCCGCTCCGTACACCTCGTGCACACACCGCTCCACTCCATACACCTCGTACACAGGCGGCTCTGCTCCGTACACCTCGTACACACACGGCTCCGCTCCTTACACCTCATACACACGCGGCTCCGCTCTGTACACCTCGTACACACACGGCTCCGCTCCGTACACCTCGTACACACACGGCTCTGCTCCTTACACCTTATACACACACGGCTCCGCTCCGTACACCTCGTACACACACGGCTCCGCTCCGTACACCTCGTACACACGACTCCGCTCCGTACACCTCGTACACACACGGCTCCGCTCCTTACACCTCGTACACACACGGCTCCGCTCCGTACACCTCGTACACACACGGCTCCGCTCCGTACACCTCGTACACACACGGCTCCGCTCCGTACACCTCGTACACACGCGGCTCCGCTCCGTACACCTCGTACACACACGGCTCCGCTCCGTACACCTCGTACACACGCGGCTCCGCTCCGTACACCTCGTACACACGCGGCTCCGCTCCGTACACCTCGTACACACACGGCTCCGCTCCGTACACCTCGTACACACTCGGCTCCGCTCCGTACACCTCGTACACACACGGCTCCGCTCTGTACACCTCGTACACACACGGCTCCGCTCCGTACACCTCCTACACACACGGCTCCGCTCCGTACACCTCGTACACACACGGCTCCGCTCCGTACACCTCGTACACACACGGCTTCGCTCCGTACACCTTGTACACACACGGCTCCGCTCCGTACACCTCGTACACACAGGGCTCCGCTCCGTACACCTCGTACACACACGGCTCCGCTCCGTACACCTCGTACACACACGGCTCCGCTCCGTACACCTCGTACACACACGGCTCCGCTCCGCACACCTCGTACACACAGGGCTCCGCTCCGTACACCTCGTACATACACGGCTCCGCTCCGTACACCTCGTACACACACGGCTCCGCTCCGTACACCTCGTACACACACGGCTCCGCTCCGCACACCTCGTACACACGCGGCTCCGCTCCGTACACCTCGTACACACACGGCTCTGCTCCGTACACCTCGTAGACACACGGCACTGCTACATCCACCCTGTAAACCCCTTCTGACCCCACACAAAAACTTCCCCTCATCCAGCACCATGACAACCAGCACAGCATAGTCCTGCCCACACTGAGGCCCCTGATCATGTGACCCGTGACTCCTCCCCTCCTGTGACCTCATCACAGGTCCTGTGTGCACAGAGCAGCTGTAGAAATCTCCGGCCTCGGGGGTCTCACCAGACTTCGCTCTTTTCTTGCAGGGGCCGCAGTGGATTTCATCCTGGATCCATAGAGCTGAATAGAGGAGCGATGTTCCTTCAGTCTGATGGGAATTGATGGTGACGTTTGTCCAACGTCCACGTTACCGAGTAAATCCCCCCAGGACTGCAGCCGGTAAAGACCCCGATATCCACAGGTGTCCCCTCTAATTGGGGGAAAGGGACAGAAAAGCCTCTTATCCCGAGGGGAAACCCTGTACATGGAGACATCGGCCTCAGATCTCTCCTGTCCTGTTCTTCCAGAAAAGCCTCAAACTTCTGTGTGTGACTCAGAGCTGAGATCTAACGTGATAGAAGATTCCAGTGCGGGGAAGACGGGAAACCTTCATATAGACGGCCGGTGGGGATGGAGGCAGTGACCGACTCTGGCCACATCTGTCTCTAGAGCCGCAGTAGAAGATGAAGATGTCATCCTCATCATGAAGGAGTTATTTCTCATGTCGCGTGTAATGAATATCTCCTGCAGTATTGCTAATGCCGATTCCAGGGTCGGTAATGAGACGAGAATTAGCGTTATGGAAGATGAGTCTATGAGGAACGTGTTCAGCTGCCGACTCCGAGGAGGAAGCTGCTTGTTGTCTGTGGCCTAAATATATAGGTTTTATTAGTAGATGTCAGGGAGAAAACTAAACCCTGTAAGATAATAAATCTCCTCATATGTTTCCCTTATTATCTCCAGTAATTGTATTATTACACAGGATTCTTATGGTGTTACATCGGATCATCTTCTTCCCATTCAGGTCTCTACAATATCGGATCCTCTCAGTGAAGATCTTCTACAGAAGAGAATTTTCCTGATTTACCCATCAAGGATGGATATGGACAGAGACAAGATGGCGGAGAGGATATTACACCTCACCCTAGAGATCCTCTTCCGTCTCACTGGAGAGGTGAGAGATTCTGATGACGTCACATTACATCACTCTTATCTATGGGAATAACAGATGGACAGAACTGGAGAGGTGAGGACTCTGGGAATGTCTGTAGTGAGATTTATTACTGTGTCTCTCCATAACCAGGATTACACAGTGGTGAAGAAGACCTCTAGTGATCGCTGTCAGGACCCTGTGTCTGAGGGATGTGGAAGACCCCTGAGCCCAATCACGGGGCCTCCACCTCACCCCCTGATCCATGAGGACATCAATGACCAGAAGATCCTAGAACTCATCTACAAGATGATGGAGCTGCTGACTGGAGAGGTGACACTGCTGGGAATGCTGGGAAATTATACAGTAATGCTATGAAGGGATCGGGGGGATGACGGTATCATTGTATGTGTCAGGTTCCTATAAGGTGTCAGGATGTCGCTGTCTATTTCTCCATGGAGGAGTGGGAGTATTTAGAAGGACACAGAGATCTGTACAAGAACGTCATAATGGAGGTTCCCCAGCCCCTCACATCTCCAGGTAATAGACAGGACTAAATACACACGGCCTATAATTATCTGTATATAGTGAATGAATTCAGTCCCTGTATGTGTTTCCTCCAGATCTATCCAGTAAGAGGACAACACCAGAGAGGTGTCCCCGTCCTCTTCTTCCACAGGACTGTAACCAAGAAGATCCCAGTGCTCCTCAGGATCATCAGGTAGATGGAGAGAAGGTGTCAGGAGATCTCCCCTATGATGTGTAGACGGCTGTGAAGGTCTTGTGCTCAGTCTTGTTTTATCCACCAGTATTATATGTTTTATACTTGTGTAATGAGAACGGTGGAGATGGCAGGATTAGAGCTGATCAGAGATGGGACTTCTCCATCTGTCGGTGACTTTTACAATATTTGTTTCAGGGTGAAGATCTGACCGATATTAATACTACAGAGACATATGTGAGGGGTGATGAGTGGTGTAAAGAGGAGATTCTCACATATGACTACCCAGGTGAGTAGTAACCACTGAATGCAAAGAAGTCACAGATTCCTCTCAGTCACCGGCTGTGGCTGCTTTATCGGTGGTGCAGTCCGGCCGTATTACCATGATCACCATTTTGCCTCTAGACCACAACATTCTCCTCCACCCAAAACTGTTCAAATGACTTTGGGCATTGAAAGCCCTTTTCTATAGAACTTACAACCTGGAGGATCCATCCACCTCAAAATGCTGACCGTTCCCTGCCCAGATCTGTAAACTATAAAGCCAAATGACAGCGTACGTAGAATGTGCTGACAAGATAGAAAATCACTTGAAAAAAAATATTATGATGGGCCTGTAAGAGAAACCGGAGGGTAATGATGCTGTTGGCTTCCTAGATCCCTGAGATCTTATCGGATGAATCTCCCTTCTGTGCTGCTGAATGTCTCATGGTTCCTAGGGATGAGCGAGTATACTCGTTAGGATTTGGTACTCGAATCCAGGCGAGTATTTCACAACTCGCCTCCCTAAGCATTGCATGGCCAATGGCTGTAATATACATTTATTCCCGCCTGCAGGAGATGTGTTGGCTCCAGCCCTGGTCTCATGGATTCACTCCACGTCATAAATTACATTGTTTTTGATCCTAAGGAATTCAGATTACTGCACAATCTCTCCTGAAATGGGGAGCAATATTATTTTCTCTAATCTTCTGCTCAGGATCCATAGTAGCTCCAATGGTCCACCATAAATGAGGGCAACTCTGGTTTACTGTTGTGTAATCTGTATTTATAGTTTTCAATTAATGAGATTCTCGTGCTCTGGGGCGGGGCTGTGGGTGGGGCTGTGGGCGGGGATTTATGCGGTGCACTGATTACATATTCATCTGTATTGGCTTATGACAGGTCGCTGACCCCTCACTGACCTGCCCCCATTATTACATAATGCATATAATAGAATTGATATTATTGGTGATAATGCCTATAATATTGTGGCTATTGTGAGGCTTAGAAAAAAAATTACAGCAAAATGACACCAGCGGCGCCTGTCCAGTAACCTCTATCTCTTACTTTGCTGGTTGTCACTATCTTCTCTGCTTTCCATATCCCAAGGATTGCCTTGCTCATCGCCCTTTAACACCCTTACATGGATCTGACCTTACACTGGGACCCCTAGGCTTGGACCATGGTGTTACCTGCTATTCTGTGGTGTTAGATGGCAAGAAGAATAGTCAGGTAGCTGGGTCAGAACCAGATGGCCAGAATCAGAAGACACAAGAGTAGTCAGTAAACAGGCCACGGTCACAGCAGGAAACAAATACACAAGCTGCAAGCTGAGCACAGAGGACTGAACCAGAGGAGAACAGCGCTGTATCTGGCAGATTCCGGCCATGTGCTTTGAGCTTTAGTAGGGTGTGGTACTTTCCAATTGGCTGAAGTAGGGAGCAGATTACTCCAGCTGGACACCAGGAACAGATCCCAGATGAGATTGGACACACCATATGCAGAAGCCCTAATATGACTAAATGACAGAAAACCAGAATAGTCAAAATCCCCATAAAGTGATTCCTTTTTATAAATTAATTCACTGAGGGTTATAATCTATACACACGTGGTCAAAATTGTTGGTGCCCCTCGTTTAATGACAGAAAAACCCACAATGGTCACAGAAATAACTTGAATCTGACAAAAGTAATAATATATAAAGCATTTCTGAAAATGAACAAATGAAAGTCAGACATTGCTTTTCAACCATGCTTAAACAGAATTTAAAAAAAAAATGAAACTCATGAAATAGGCCTGGACAGAAATGATGGAACCCCTGAAAATAATGTGACAAAAGGGACATGTTACATCGCGATATGTCCACTAATTATCATAACAGGTGTCTACAATCCTGGAATCAGTGAGTGGCCTGTATAGAGGAGGCTACAGATCCTCACTGTGCTGTGTGGTGACATGGTGTGTATCACACTCAACATGGACAAGAGGAAGCGAAGGAAAGAGTTGTCTCAGGAGATTAGAAAGAAAATTATAGACAAACATGTTACAGGTAAAAGTTATAAGACCATCTCCAAGCAGCTCGATGTTCCTGTGACTAAAGCTGCACATAATATTCGGAAATGTAAGCTCCATGGGACTGTAGCTGACCTCCCTGGACGTGGCCGCAGGAGGAAAATTCATGGCAAATCAAAGAGATGGATAATATGAATGGTAACAAAAGAGCCCAGATAAACTTCTAAACGGATTAAAGGTAAACTTCAAGCTCAAGGAACATCAGTGTCAGATCCCACCATCACAAAAATTTTCCTTTAGACCTAATTTTTTTTTACTTTCGTAAGGGTAATAGGAGAAAATGGACGATACATTTTGTTTTTCAATTTCTCCTGAGCATGCCGATACCCCATATGTGGGGGAAATCTACTGTTTGGGCACACGGCAGGGCTCGAAAGTGAAGGCGTGCCATTTGATTTTTTTAATGTAAAATATGCTGTAATAATTAGCGGTTGCCATGTCGCGTTTGGAGAGCCCCTGATCTGCCTAAACAGTGGAAGCCCCCAATAAGTGACACCATTTTGGAGACTAGACCCCTTTAGGGAACTTATCCAGATGTGTATTGAGCACCTTGAATCCACAGGTGCTTCACAGAAGTTTATAACTTAGAGTCGTCGAAATAAAAAAACTAACATTTTTCACAAATAATTCATTTTTTGCCCCATATTTTGCATTTTCATAAGGGTAACAGGAGAAATTGCTCCATACAATTTGTTGTGCAATTTCTCCTGAGCTCGCCGATACCCCAAATGTGGGAGAATACTACTGTTTGGGTGCATGGCAATGCTTGGAAGGGAAGGAGCGCCATATTGGAGAGCAGATTTTGCTGGAATTGTTTGTAGGTGACATGTCAAATTGTCAGAGCCCCTGACGTGTCTAAACAGTGAAAACCCCCAACACGTGACCCCATTTTTTAAACTAGACCCCCAAGGAGCTTATCTAGATGTGTGGTGGGCTCTTTGAACCCCCAAGTGTGTCACAGAAGTTAATTACGTAGAAACGTGAAAATAAAAAATTAAATTTAAAAAAAAAAAAAAAAATCTTTTCGCCCTCCATTTTTTATCCAAAGGGTAGCAGGAGAAATTGGACCGCAAAAGTTGTTGTGCAATTTGTCCTGAGTATTCTGACACCCCATATGTGGGGGTAAACCACTGTTTGGGCGCATGGCAGAGCTCGGAAGGGAAGGAGCATCATACTGGAGAGCAGATTTTGCTGGAATTGTTTATAGGTGACATGTCACATTGTCAGAGCCCCTGAGGTGCCAGATAAGCATAAGCCCCCAAAAGTGACTGCATTTTACCAAATACTTCCCTGAATGAATTCTTCTAGTGGTGCAGTGAGCATACTGACACCACAGCTGTTCCATAGGAAATTATACCATTGGGCAGTGAAGAAAAAATAATTAAATTTTACCACTAAAATGTTGTTTTAACCCCAGATTTTACATTGGAAAATAGGTAGATAGGTAAATGGTCACTACACCCATAGATGAATTCACAGAGGGGTGTCATTTCCAATTCCCAGAAGGGTGTCATTTCCAAAATGGGGTCACTTCAGGGGGGATTCTGCTGTTATGACACTTTGGAGAGCCGCTAAGTGCCAGAACAACTGAAGTGACCCCATTTTGGAAATGACACCCCTCTGGGAATTCATCTAGGGATATAGTGACCATTTTCACTACATGGATGATTTCCAGAAACTCATAGTAGAAGTTTTAGAGCAAAAATTGCAAAAATGTCATTGTAGTGCCCAATATATTGTGCCCAGCTTGTGTCTCTGGAGACCTCCCCCCACTTACCCCCGGAAATTGTTAAGTCAGCTCTACTCAATTGTGTCTGTCACTAAATAAACCAAATGCTTGAATGTCAAAACAGTTCAAAAACGTGGTTCTGTGTGGAAGATTGTAAAGCCGTCATGGAGGCATAAGGCTGGCAGTGATGGGCATTGTGGGTAATAATAGCGGGGATCATGCCTCATTCCTCTCTAGGAACATACAAGACATCTTCTCTGGGGTTCTTTCTTGTTTCAGTTACTGGGATGAGTGTAATAAAATGTCGCTCAGTGAGTCTTCTGACATCTTCACATTCTAAAGGATTGGCGGGGACAACATTTTCAAAAACAAGATTTTCAGTGACCTTTTCCTGATAATTGAGAAACGTATCTGCATTTCCGGCTTTTATGTATAACACAAAAGAATTATATGTGGCCACCTGCAACAAATACATGACTAACTTTTTATACCAGGTATATGATTTTCTTGATACCTGGTATGGCTGTAGAACCTGACCTGCAAGGTCCACACCCCCATATATTTGTTGTAGTCAATGACAGACCAAGGTTTTGGAGTAGTGGATCCCTGTTGGTCTGCAGTGGCCCTTGTGGCATCTGTGTGGATCGAGCTCAGGATAAAAATATTTCATTTATCCTTAATATTAAGGGCAAGCAGCTCTCCATTGTGTAAAGCCCCTGACTGCCCCTTTTGGAACTTTTTGCTAACCAATGATTGTGGAAACCCCTGATGGTTTTTGCGAATGGTTCCACAAGCCCCTATGTTATGTACAACCAGACTTTTAAATAGGGGTATGCTGGTGTAGTAGTTGTCAACATACAGATTGTAGCCTTTCTTTTTGTAAAAATGGAGTTATCAGCTCCCAAACCATTTTTCCAGATGTCCCCAGATAAGTAGGGCATCCTGGTGGGTTTAGTTGGCTATCTTTCCCCTCATACATGTGAAAAGCTGATGTGTATCCGGTTGAACTCTCGCACATTTTATAGAGCTTTATTCCGAACCTTGCCCTCTTAGAAGGAATAAATGGCTTGAGGTGCAGTCTTCCTTTGAATTTTACAAGGGACTCATCAATGGAAATGTTTTCTGTTGGGGTGTAGTGCTTTAAGAACTTTTCTGTCAAGCCTTCGATGATGAGTCTGATTTTGAATAGTCTGTCATGTTCTGGGGCGTTTCTGGGCAGGCATTGACTATTGTCGTTAAAATGCCAAAATCTCATGAGCATTTCATAACGGGTCCTAGGAAGAACAGCAGAAAACATTGGGGTGGCTTGAACAGGGCAGTTGGACCAATAGGACCGAATGCTCATTTCTTTAACAAGCCCCATATTGAATGTAAGTCCTAAAAATGTTTTCATTTCTAGGACATTAGTTGGTGTCCATAAATTTGACCTAGCATAATAGGATTGTGGATTCTGGCTGATGAATTGGGACGCATATAAATTTGTAGGACAATATGCTCTAGCAAGCTATCTGTCAGAAACAAATTAAAAAAATAATTGGTCCAAAATTTTCCACCTCCACATTTATACCAGGAATGGCATTAAAATTAGAGATGAATGGAGTAGCCGAATCCGAAGCCTCCCATCTGGGAAATGCTACATCAAGAGGCAAAGCCCCTTGGACATTGGTGTGCGCCAATTCACGAGCACTAGGGACAGCGCTAGTACTGGGCATTGTTCCCTGAGTTGGAGACATTTCTCCAGAAGCGCTATTTGTCCTTCTTGTTGTACTGGTCCTTGTGTGTGAGGATGGACCAGAATCACTGCTCATTTCTGAGCTATCACTGTCGCTGCTACTAAAGCCCTCGAAATCCACATCGCCATCTGACACTGCACTTTCTTCACTGTCAGAACATAAAAGTGCATAAGCGTCCTCTGCACTATAATACTGACGGACCATTTTATTCGTTTTAATTTATTTATTTTTTCCCGGAAAAAGAAAACTCTGACATGACTGATGTGACATGACCCAATTATTGGGGAGACAATTGAGAAAAGCCTAATTCTTTATCCTAATCCTAACTTTAGCCTAACAGTAACCCTAATTATAGCATTAAGTGTAATCTGCCTTATCTGTTTTTCTATTGACAAATGATGGACCTGAGTGGGGACTTGTTTTTTCTGAGATGAGAATTGGTATTATTTTTGCCTACATAACATTGATTTGTTTCTTTTTATTTGATATTTGGGAGGCAGAATGAACAAACAGTTGAACACCGCACACTACTGGTTCATCCAACAAGGTTTTCTATTAGACTGTGAACTGTCATTGTCTTGGTAAATAATTAAAGTTTTTTTACATAGCTTGCCATTTTTATGGACAATTTAAGTAGAAATGTTCAAAAATATAAAACTCAAGGATATTTTATTAAAAAATAATAACTGTTTTTTCTCTTAGCAGATGACTGTACCAGGAGATCAGAGGGACAGCTGACATCTTCAAGTTTTAAATCTGATGATCTTGAAATCCTACAAGATACAACTGAAGTGATTGCTATTACTCCAGATATACCATCATCCATTCACAGCAAAGATCTGTCATCTGATCCTATGAAACAGGTCCCATCTTCTGATTCATTACTGACTACTAAGGAAAATCAAAGTCACAAAAGAGGCAATAAAAAACAAACTGCTCCTAAAGCAAAGAAGTCATTTTCATGTTCAGAATGTGGGAAATGTTTTAACAAGAAATCTCATTTTGTTACTCACCAGAGAACTCACACAGGGGAGAAGCCTTTTTCCTGTTCAGAATGTGGGAAATGTTTTGCACATAAATCACATTTTGTTAATCACCAGAGAACACACACAGGGGAGAAACCTTTTTCATGTTCTGAATGTGGGAAATGTTTTAGCCAGAAAGCGATTCTTGTTAGACATCAGAGCATTCACATGGGGGAGAAGCTTTTTTCCTGTTCAGAATGTGGGAAATGTTTTAATCGGAAATCAGATTTGGTTAATCACCATAGAACTCACACGGGGGAGAAACCTTTTTCCTGTTCAGAATGTGGGAAATGTTTTAACCTGAAATCACAATTGGTTAATCACCAAAGAACTCACACAGGGGAGAAACCTTTTTCATGTTCAGAATGTGGGAAAACTTTTAACCAGAAATGTCATCTTATTAGTCACCAGAGAACTCACACGGGGGAGAAGCCTTTTTCCTGTTCAGAATGTGGGAAATGTTTTAACCAGAAAGGGAATCTTGATGAACACCAAAGAACTCACACAGGAGAGAAGCCTTTTTCATGTTCAGAATGTGGGAAATGTTTTAACCAGAAAGGGAATCTTGATGAACACCAAAGAACTCACACAGGAGAGAAGCCTTTTTCATGTTCAGAATGTGGGAAATGTTTTAACCAGAAAGGGAATCTTGATGAACACCAAAGAACTCACACAGGAGAGAAGCCGTTTTCATGTTCAGAATGTGGGAAATGTTTTAACCAGAAAGGGAATCTTGATGAACACCAAAGAACTCACACAGGAGAGAAGCCTTTTTCATGTTCAGAATGTGGGAAATGTTTTAACCAGAAAGGGAATCTTGATGAACACCAAAGAACTCACACAGGAGAGAAGCCGTTTTCATGTTCAGAATGTGGGAAATGTTTTAACCAGAAAGGGAATCTTGATGAACACCAAAGAACTCACACAGGAGAGAAGCCGTTTTCATGTTCAGAATGTGGGAAATGTTTTAACCAGAAAGGGAATCTTGATGAACACCAAAGAACTCACACAGGAGAGAAGCCTTTTTCATGTTCAGAATGTGGGAAATGTTTTAACCAGAAAGGGAATCTTGATGAACACCAAAGAACTCACACAGGAGAGAAGCCTTTTTCATGTTCAGAATGTGGGAAATGTTTTAACCATAAAGGGAATTTGTTAAGCACCAAAGAACTCACACAGGAGAGAAGCCTGTTTGATGTTCAGAATGTGGGAAATATTTTAAATGGAAAATAGATCTTGATCGCCATCAAAGAACGCACACAGGGGAGAAGCCTTTTCCTGTTCAGAATGTGAGAAATGTTTTAACCGGAAAGCGCTTCTTGTTAGACATCAGATACCTCACACAGAGGAGAAGCCATTTTCATTTTCTTCATGTGGGAAATATTTTACTTGGAAATCAACTGTGAATAAACATCAGAGACGTCACATAGGGGAGAAGACTTTTTTATGTTCATAGTGTTGGAATAGTTTTAAACAAAATTGAATCTTCTTAAATGGGTTGTCTCTTGTCATTCCTCATGTTTGCTGACAAAAGGATAAAACTAAACCTTATTAATTCCAAATGTAAAACTGTACCCATAATTCACCCCCTGAAGATTAGTTAATAGGTGACTAATAGAAAAAACATATACCCCACATCTCAGTATATAGGTAGAGGTGACGTATACACACTCACTCTCCAAGCCTCTCATTTCTATGGGTTTCATCGTCCTCACCAAAGGCGACTCATCGGGAGACTATTTAATATTGATCTATATTCAAGTGAGACTAGACAAAAAAAACTAAAATCATGTATCATGTTATCTGAAACAGTCAGAAAACTAGCCCCATATTGGCAGACCCCAGACCTCAGACTATATACTGTGTAAGTTTATAAGCCCCTCCAGTGTCAGGAATAGATAGTATGTGACAATACAGTATAATTCTTGTGTTTTTCTCCTATAGGGACTGCCCTAGTTTGGTAATGTAACTGCTGTTAATTAGTAGTGCAGACAAATTGTCCTAGACTAAACTCCGTTTTCAGACGGCCCAATATGTACCACTCAGGGAAAACTTACCTGCTCCAAAGATCATTAGCAGCTTCTAACTAATGGCCATGCTGCGGTCTGTCAGGGAACGAGTGCAATATCGTTATAAAGACTAGGGATATGTGCAGTCATAATGTCTGGGAGATCTGTGCCATTATTTAGTAGGAATATGGTAATTATCTCTGAAAGGTAAGTGTTCCCTGAGCGGTATATACGGTATTGTCACATACTATCTATTCCTGACACTGGAGTGGCTTATAAACTTACACAGTATATAGTCTGAGGTCTGGGATCTGCCAATATGTGGCTAGTTTTCTGACTGTTTCGGATAACATGATACATGATTTTAGGGTTTTCTTCGTCTAGTCCCGCTTGAATATAGTTCAGTATTAAATAGTCTCCTGATGAATGAATGATGAATCCAATGAATATTTATTTCTCTTAAGTAGCGGCACACGTGACCGCCGGCAGCAGCAGGAAGCCGGGGGCTCACACTGCGCGCTACTGAAGAGCAATGAATAGTCACCCCGATCTCCAATGAACAGTCCCGGTAAGTACTCCGGCAGCTGTGCTCTGCTTGTGAGCAATGCATGACGTCCCTGCCATGTGCTGCTTACAAGCATAAAGCAGTTGCTGACACCGGAGCAGGATGCAGCGAGGGAGCGCTGGGTAGGTAAGTGTAATTTTATTTTTTAAAGTTTTCTGATGGTGCCATGCATACTAGGATGGGGGTGGGGGCAAATGGGATGGGCCATGCATACCAGGACGAGATGGGGGCCCTGCATATTAATATAGGGATGAGGGCGATCATTCCTGCCAGGATAAGGATGAGGGATCCATGCATACCAGGATAGGGATGAGGGGGCCTTGTGTATCAGGATGGGGGTGAGGCGACCATATATACCAGGATGGGGGATACTAAGCACATAATTGACCACATTTTTTGCTATAACCCCTTTACTCCCAAGGGTGGTTTGCATGTTAATGCCCGGGCCAATTTTTACAATTCTGACCACTGTCCCTTTATGAGGTAATAACTGGTGAATGCTTCCATGGATTCCGGTGATTCTGACATTGTTTTCTCATGACATATTGTACTTCATGTTAGTGGTAAAATTTCATTCATATAACTTGCGCTTATTTGTGAAAAAAACAAAAATAAAAACACTCATACTCAGCTGGCGTGCCGGCTCCACTTCAGCGGTTTCGAGACTCACTGTCCCGGGGCTTATGTGAGGTTCTCACATCACACGAGCCCTACGCCCAATCAGCAGCAGCTTCACTGTTCCTTCCTTTGGACGTTTTGAACTTGAACAGGAAGCCAGGGCTGTGGCTGCTCTCTGACGGCCTCATGATGCTTGATTTGTCTGAAGGTGGGGACAGTGACGTCAGCGCTGATTGGGCACAGGGCTCACATGACGTAAAAACCTCAAAAGAGCTAAGAATGCAAGTGCCAACACCACTGAAACGGAGCCAGCATGGGAGGTTTGTGTAAGAGTTTTTATTGTAACAGGTCCAAACATGAGGAATGAGAAGGGGTTGTCCAACTAGTTGTCAACCATTTTATCAAAAATCCCACACAGGGAAAAGTCATTATTATACCTAGAGTGTGAGAAATGAATTACAGGAAAATCGTATTTTGTTGACCTTCAAAAATAACTCAGACGGGGAAAACCTATATATATTATTCACAAATTGTACAAAAACATGATGCACGCGGCGTGCGTTCAAGGATGGAATAATATATGGGAGTTTTATAGGATAAATTCAAGATGGAATATTATATGGGAGTTTTATAGGATAAATTCAAGGTGAGAATATTATATGGGAGTTTTATAGGATAAATTCAAGGTGAGAATATTATATGGGAGTTTTATAGGATAAATTCAAGGTGAGAATATTATATGGGAGTTTTATAGGATAAATTCAAGGTGAGAATATTATATGGGAGTTTTACAGGATAAATTCAAGGTGAGAATATTATATCGGAGTTTTATAGGATAAATTCAAGGTGAGAATATTATATGGGAGTTTTATAGGATAAATTCAAGGTGAGAATATTATATGGGAGTTTTATAGGATAAATTCATGGTGAGAATATTATATGGGAGTTTTACTGGATAAATTCAAGGTGAGAATATTATATGGGAGTTTTATAGGATAAATTCAAGGTGAGAATATTATATGGGAGTTTTATAGGATAAATTCAAGGTGAGAATATTATATGGGAGTTTTATAGGATAAATTCAAGGTCAGAATATTATATGGGAGTTTTATAGGATAAATTCAAGGTGAGAATATTATATGGGAGTTTTATAGGATAAATTCAAGGTGAGAATATTATATGGAAGTTTTATAGGATAAATTCAAGGTGAGAATATTATATGGGAGATTTATAGGATAAACCAAATACCAACAGAAAATAAACGACCCAAAACAAACATTTATCAGTAAAAATAACTCCTCTTTATTAGGTAAAGTATAAAATAATTACGCCATTTTCCGATACCCGTCACATCTCCATTTTTCATGATCTCGGGTTGGGGGAAGGCTTATTTTTTGTGTGCCAAGCTGACGTTTTTAATACCATTTTGGTGCAGATACGATCTTTTGATCGCCCATTATTGCATTTTAATGCAAGGTTGCAGCGATCAAAAACCTAATTCTGGCGTTTTGACTTTTTTCTTGTTATGCCGTTTAGCGATCGGGTTAATTCTTTTTTTATATTGATAGATCAAGTGATTCAGAATGCAACAATACCAAATAAGTATATGTCTTATTTTCTTTGAAACAAACATTTTCGGGCCAATATACCATGACGGCACCAAAAATCATGAAGAGATCCAGTATGAGAATAAAATATCAAATTTTATTGAAAAACATTATAAATATTATAAAATTACAAAAATGCCCAACAGGAGGCGCTCAAAACATTCATGCCATTAGTTATTATAGTCGCACAGACAAATGTGAATGCTTGCACATAAGTAATTATAAATAATTTCCAACAAGAGTATAATATGTCTATAAATGTAGAGAATATTCACACCACAGTATTAAAAAATACATTGAATATAAATCAGGCCCGATATATGTAACTTAATTAAATAACCTCAGTGTCAAAATAGCTGAATATATCGTGGCTGAAAAAAAAAAAATACTGTGTGGAAATAATCTGTGACAACACCACAGGCAGCTCACTCTGAATGTAATAGAGACCACATTAAATGGCACCGGAGTGATGGTAACCCAGTCCTAGGATCCTAGGTAAGAGAATCTCCATCTGAGCTCCACCCGAGGTTGGTGACTAGAGAAAAAATCCCGACGCTGACAATAGAGACCCACATTAAATTGCACCTGAGTGATGGTAACCCAGTCTGATATATGCTGCAGGTAAAAGTAAATGACCTCAATGTCAGCACAATTAAATAATATCACGGCTGAGAAAGTACTAGAGGATTGCTGCATAAATCCACAAAGGTTCAACATAAAGGTAAAAAAGGTAATACCTATGAAAACGCTGCTGCCGGGTCTCTGGTGAATGTGAATGACGCGACCTCCCTCACCCCAACGAGTGTTTCGCACTAGCTTCTTCCAGGGGCGTGTCTATGTGGTGGGTCTTATACCCAGGAACCAATCAGAGAGCATCATAAGGTAATGAAGGCGTGAACTATCTGTGACATCACGAAACACCTCTCATGGCGCATGCCTAGATCTGCCCTGATGTAGGAATCACTTCCCAATGATGCGTCCCTTAGACTCCAAGCTGACATGCACGAGGTCTAAGTGTGGAGCACTCATGGAAGCCAGCACCAATGCCTAAACTGTGCAGGCGCACCTAGTGCTCGAGATACAGTGATCACAAAAAGATTGTGTCTAATAAAATGACTAAAAAGAGGGGTTTATAAGCTTCATATATAATGATTTTATTAAAGGAATAATATATTATAATTATTAAAGTGTAAAAGTGCCTATAGTGCAAGTATTATAAAATGAACTAGAACCGCAGTATAATGACTCGGAATTCATCTTTATTCCTTTACCATGAATGTGATAATTATATAATGTTATATATTCAATAGTGTTTATGGTGCAAAGATAGTCACAAGAAGGAGTGGAATGGTCACAGAAAAAACTAACACCCTATATCAATAATTAGAATGACCACAGGGAAATTCGAATCCAAATATTCCACGCAGCAAAAAAAGGAAGAAAAAGAAAAAATGAAAGGAAAAAATTGGGTAGAAAGGAGACTAGAAAAACCTAGTGATAGAATTCACACTTATCTAAGCATGCTCTCACAGCATCTACCAAAACCCTGATGAAAGGATGTAACAATTAGACTAATGATTCCCTATTCTCCATCAAATGCAGAATAGGAATAATAGTACAAAACATATAATAAAGCTGGAATCCCTGAAAAGCAGGCCAAAAGGATATCAAATATAGCCCAGATATCGTCCTGTACATTGGAATGAGCATGCACAATGCACAGAGTAATTAATAGTCCACATAGTATAATTCTTCCCTCAACGATTCTTCTTATAACAGGAAAGGTCTCCTGTAAAGTGTGGAATATCCCAATGGAAGAGATCATGTGGAAGAAAGGGAACAGATAGGAACAAGCACAGGCATAAGGAAAGCCAAATAAAATAAACCCCACCCCATAAAGAGATGCCGCAAACAATAGATCTCTACAAAAAAAAGAGGCAAAACCTACATTTTCGTTAAGGCCCAACGGACTCCTCGTGCCCGGCCGATGTATGCATTGGCTTTCTTTTTGGGCAAGGATCTTAGATAGATCTCCCCCTCTGATATCCAAAACAACTTGATCTGTTCCCTTAATCATCAAACCACTTGCATTGCATTGCTGGTAACGTTTAAAACGCCTAGGCAAGGTTTTCAAAAGGGAGTCATCTGGAATGTTCTTGGCTTTTTCAATGTCCCTCACATGCTCACGGGTTCTGATCTTACGTTCACGTGTAGTAAGACCCTCCTAGATCTTCCCACACGGACACTGGGCATGATAGATAACACCCTGGGAGGAACAATTGAAATGCCTTATTTTAAAAGTTTTGGACCCAACCTGATTCTGAAAAGTGCTTGTTTTCACCAAATTAAGACATCCCTTGCAAATACCACATGGGACAAAACTGGGTTTACCCGTATTTTTCTTTGCTCTTTTTTTATTAGTGTCTGAAACGTAGTGGCTATGCACCAAGATGTCCTTCAAACTTTTAGATCTTCTGGCCACAAAATTCGGGGTAGATGGAAGTAATTGCTTCAGAATCGGATCTATTAGTAAAGTGTGCCAATGTTTATGGACTATCTCCGTGAGACCTTTCCATTGGCCATTAAAAGTAGAGATAAAACGTACCGTATCCATGTTTGATGATTCTTATTTTTGGATTGCCCATAGAGAAGTTGGTCCCTGCTCATTTTTGAAGCTCTCGAATATCCCCGCTTAATTGATCTCTTGCTGTAGCCTCTTTCTAGAAATCTTCTGACAAGATCTTCAGACTGTTTTTCAAATGCTTGATCATCTGAGCAAATTCTTTATGCCCGAAGGAATTGACCAATCGGTATTCCATTTATCATAGATCTCGGATGTGAAGATTGTGCCAGCAAAAAGGAATTAGTTGCTGTTTGCTTACGAAAAATATCGGTATTCAGATGACCGTCAGGAGAGGCAGAAATAAAAATATCTAGAAATTCCAGACTTCTTCCATATTTAAAGGTTTCACATTGATCTCATTTTGATTGAGCACATAATTCATTATATATGAAATTTATAAACCCCTCTTTTTAGTAATTTTATTAGACATAATTTTTTTGTGATCACTGTATCTCAAACACTAGGTGCGCCTGCACAGTTTAGGCATTGGTGTTCACTTCCATGAGTGCTCCACACTTAGACCTCTTGCATGTCAGCTTGGAGTCTAAGGGAGCGCATCATTGGGAAGTGATTCCTACATCAGTGCAGATCTAGGCATGCGCCATAAGAGGTGTTTCGTGATGTCACAGATAGTTCACGCCTTCATTACCTTATGATGCTCTCTGATTGGTTCCTGGGTATATTTAAACCCACAAGGCCCACCACATAGACATGCCCCCGGAAGAAGCTAGTGAGAAACACGTGTTGGGGTGAGGGAGGTCGCGTCATTCACATTCACCAGAGACCTGCAGTTTTCATAGGTATTACCCTTTTTTACCTTTATGCTGAACCTTTGTGGATTTATGCAGCAATCCTCTAGTACTTTCTCAGCCGTGATATTATTTAATTGTGCTGACATTGAGGTCATTTACTTTTACCTGCAGCATATATCAGACTGGGTTACCATCACTCAGGTGCAATTTAATGTGGGTCTCTATTGTCAGCGTCGGGATTTTTTCTCTAGTCACCAACCTCGGGTGGAGCTCAGATGGAGATTCTCTTACCTAGGATCCTAGGAGTGGAGAAATAAAACGAGAGACACAGGTTGCTTGTCTATCAAGTAAATCTCATTTATTAAAGGGGCAGGCTTGATCTTTTATAGTAAACCAGAAAAGGAAATGGACAAATATGGACAATTCCGTAACATTTTGTAACCATTGGCAAAATACAGATAAGGTTGTACAATAATTGGCAAGAAAGATAAGTTATATAATGATATGTCAACTATATCATGAGTTATGAGATATAATTTAATTGGAGGTGACGGGAACATGTGGGGGTTTTGGCATTTCCCTTAGGTCAATTTAACATTTCGTGGAACCATATCCTGTTAGTGCTTTTTGGCCAAGAAGATACTTGGCCTCGGCATATTTAGACATTATTCAAATATAGAAGGGGGAATTTGGAGCTGACCACTGGCAAAAGCATCTAACCACGTAGACAGATGATAGCAATTAAAATGGTGTCATGGGTTACGAAGTTGTTTTTCTGATGTTTTTATAGACTTTAGAGAACTAAGATTAACCATTTCTTTGACAACTCCCGTCTTTTTATCATTCTGTCTACCTTTCACCTTTATTTCACCCTGCTTTTTTCCGAGGCCTGCAAGATAACCCTACTTCACAAAATACACGGCTTGTCCTATGTATATCATGGGATACCAGTCCTGCTGTGTATCCATTCAGATTATACTTGAGAATCAGACCTCCTTTCCCTACTTCTCTTCTACTTATTGCCCTTTCTCAGAGGAATACAGACTTTATTAGGGGAGTTATGTCTGTCTTGTGTGTAATATGTTAAGATATAGCGAATACATATTTATTGTAATACATTGTAACGTATATTTTGATATATTAGTATATATGTATTCTTATATCTTTATTCATCAGTAAGTGTTAGTCATTTAAAGTCCATAATGCATGTAATCTTCATCGTTGTAGTTCTTTGTAAAGTTCTTGTCTTTGGCTTTGTTCAGACCAGTGGTTTTCCACAATGCAGACAATCAGCCAGGTCCACTGCAGTTTGCTTGTTGCAGAATGTACATTCACGCTGGACGGTGGTTATGAAGGTCGTCAGCACTTGGGTTTGCTTGATCTCTGAATCACTACGTTTACCTGGAAAACATTTACAATTTGAGCCAATAATTTTCTTTATGAGTAAAACAAATAATCTTATCATTACTGCAATAACCAATATTGCAAAGACTGCTGGAATTAGAAAATGAATTATTCCTGATATCCATCCGCCTATCCCTTTAAACAGATTCAAAGGCTTTAACCATGCGAGCCATTCAGGGAGGGGCAGGTCCTCCAGGGAATTAACCTTCCGTATTCCTTCCTTTATTAGCCTAGCTTGTTCTATGTCATGAGTGACTCTCATCAGTCCGGATGGATCTATATAGTGGCAGCAGGCGGGTCCCACTACCTGACAGAATCCCCCTTGAGAAGCTGTGAGATAGTCGAGCACCATAGAGTGTTGGTTGGTTATGACAATGAGCTGTCTCATATAAGCAGATCCTACATTGATGGCATCAAATAAATACTCAGTCACATTATCAAAGATATCACCCAATTCTTCTATCATCTGAGCATTCCTTAGAGTTCCGAACATAACTCCCAAGGGACCAGTGAGAACCATCCCAGTCTTAAGATACCATGGGGTGTGCATTAAATGCTTGGGTGGCTGGGGAGAGGGTGCACTACGCTTTGCTATCATGTGACCAGGGACATTTTTATAAGGGAAGTCCTTTTCATCCCATACCCAGGTGGCTGGCTCTAACCTAGCCAGTGTACATGCACCTTCAGCTCCTTTAGGAATCGACCTATACACATTTCTCCCGCAGATAAACTCCCTTTGGTAATTCAAACTGAAATTCATTAAGAAAAGCTATTGCTATTGAAACCAACCGGGTGGTGGCAGTGTAGAGGCACCAAGAGTTGTCTAAATCTGTAGTGACTGCCCTATAATATCATAATGGCTGACATTCTGGGTCTGTATTAAGGCTTATGGACATCTCAGCTGCTCCATCTCCATACTGACCTTCTCTGGTTTCCTCATCTACATGAACCGCCTCTCTCTCTGTGCATTGTGCTGTATTACCATAAAGGAAGAAATGATTCCTTGTCCAATTAGTATCATGTAGGAATCATTCTAAACACACTTGGTCACTACAAATTTGCTTATCTCCCAGGGAAAAAGGAGTTTTTACTGCAAAACTAAGCTTTACCTCCTGATCTGTCACCTTTCCTATATAATTTTTATCAGTAGCCTTGTTTCCCCAGTTTCCATCATATTCCTTAAATTCAAACAAATTGATTGGTCGCTTATTTACATGTTCCTGTTTTCTGGTAAGATTTATTTGGAACCACGGCTGTTGTCCAACCAGTAATAGGCAAGGCAGCAGAAGTTTGACTCTGCTGCTCAGCCAGGGTAAGGGCCCGCATTTCCCAACACCCTCCCCTGAACAGCTCCTCTTCTGTCAATGGAGTTACAAAATATGGCATAGTTTTTGCAGCAATGAGGGCATGTGAACAAACCCAACAGTTGGATAAATTCCGGACTTGGGCAATATAGCTATGGTACTGGACAAATTTATTAGCCCACTGTTTTGAAACATCACTATCCCATGGTTCAAAGACATCATTATCTTTTTTACATTGTATAGATAATATCACAGTGAGAAGCAAGAATGGATAGTACTTCCCAAATTCCATTCTTTTTTTTTAGTTCTTATGGAACTTCTTGCAGTGGGATGCGTGAATCCAGGTGGTTTTTCCCTCCAGCTTAACAGATGTAGGCGTGGTCAGCTGGACTTGGTAGGGTCCTCCAAAGCGAGGATCCAAACTTTTCCTCAGGTGCTTTCACGTCACCACCCAGTCTCCAGGCTTTAGGTCATGCGAGCCTGATAAGGAGGATGGATTTGGAAGGAACTGAAAACACGCATATGAATTTGCTGCAACACCTGTTGTAATGCACCCACATAGGCCGTCATATTTGAATGAGAGGCCCGCATCTGCTGGGGAAAGTACAATCCTGTCTTGGGAGGGCTCCCAAACAATACCTCATATGGACTCAAACTTGTCTTCCTGTTGGGAGTTACCCTAACAGTGTACAATGCAATTGGAACACACTCAGTCCATGGTTTACCAGTTTCTGCCATTGCTTTCTGAATTTTCAATTTCAGTGTACCATTTAACCTTTCCACCCTGCCACTGGATGGTAGGGAGTGTAAAATGATTGTTCCATCCCTAAGGCTCGGGTGATTCCTTGGCACACCTGTGAAGTGAAATGGCTACCTCGATCACTTTCAATTACTTCTGGCACTCCAAATCTGCAAACAACTTCAGAGAGTAACTTTTTAACCACAGTGCGTGCATTTGCATGAGCACAGGGCCATGACTCTGGCCAGTTGGAAAAAAGATCCACACATACCAGCACGTATTCATAGTTACCTACTCTTGGAAGCTGAATTAAATCAATCTGCAGTCGCTGAAAAGGGTGCAATGGCCTGGGGGCGCCCTTTGGTGGCACCTTCACTGTTTTTCCCACATTATGGCATGCGCAGATTACACACCCCTGTATGAATTTTGCAGAAGCATGATGGAACCCTGGTTCAACCCAACTTACTTTTACCTGGCTTACCATTCCATCCTTGGATTGGTGTGTCAGTCCGTGGGAGAGGGAGCACACCATAGGGAACAATGCCCTGGGCAAGCAATACCTACCATCCGCTCTCCACAATCCATCTTCTTCCTTCACACCTGCGTGCCTTTGCCACTCTTCCTTTTCTGGTGCAGAGGCCTGTTCTTGCAGGCTCTGGAGTAATTGAAGATCCACCTCCCCCGACACCTGTACAGTGTATGTTCCTGCGGGAAGAGGGGACAAAGCAACAGCCTTGGCTGCAATATCAGCTCGGTTGTTGCCTTCGGCTTCCTTAGTGCGCTCCTTAGTGTGAGCCTGCACTTTCACTATAGCAACTTTCTTAGGCAGCTCCAATGCTCTAAGGAGCTGGGCCACCAATTCTGCATTTTTAATGGGCTTACCAGAGGAACCAACAAACTTTCTGCTCTTCCATATGGGACCATAATCATGGCAGATGCCAAATGCATAGCGGCTATCTGTGAAGATATTTGCTGTCAAATGTTCAGCGATTACACACGCCTCAGCGAGCGCTTTTAATTCAGCTTCCTGTGCAGACATTTCGGCTGGCAGTGCTTCACTCTTTACAACCTCAGGCTGATCTACAATTGCATACCCTGTGTGAGGTACACCATTTTGGTAAAACCGTGATCCGTCTACATACAACTCTAAGTCTGCATTAGAAATCGGTGTCTCTTGCACATTGGCAAGTGGTTGTGTCTCTGCCTCCATGACCTCAAAGCAATCATGCTGAGCTTCAATTGTTTCTGAATCATCAGTGTCTGGCAGCAAAGTAGCGGGGTTCAGAACTGTACACCTTTTTATAGTCACATTTGGGGGTGTAAGCAGAGCCACTTCATACTTTGTTAACCTGTTCATGGACAAATGTTTTGTCCTTGCTTGGAGCAGCAGCTCCTGCACAGAGTGTGGCACTAGAATTTCCAAAGGATTGTCCAGCACCAAGTCTGCAACTTTTTCCTTCAGTATTGCACAAGCAGCGACTGCTCTGATGCATGTTGGAGCTCCTTGTGCCACTGTGTCAAGTTTGGCTGAATAGTATCCTAGGGGGCGATGCTTCCCTCCATGTTGTTGTGTAAGCACCCCCTTAGCATGTCCCCCCGATTCATGACAGTACAAACGGAAAGGCAGGTCGTAATTTGGAATTCCAAGGGCTGGTGCAGAGACAATGGCCTCCTTCAGGTTTTTGAACCCCTCTTTGGCTTCCGGGGTCAGCTGGTATGGCTGCCCTTTATTGCATGCGGATAACACGTCAAAGAGAGGCTGCATCATTTGTGATGCAGCAGGAACCCATTCTCTGCAGTAACCAATCAATCCCAAGAATGTTCTCAGTGTAGTATTCGAAGTGGGCTCAATAGATTGGCCTATGGCCTGTTTCCTTTGTGGTGTTATGTGTTTCAATTGAGAGGAAATGCAATGTCCCAAGAAAATGACCTTTTCCTTTGCTACCTGTAATTTGTCCTTTGACACCTTACATCATTCATGATATAAAAATATCAGTGATGAAGCAGTTTCCTTTAGACACACCTGTCTATCTGGGGTACAAAGAAGTAAATCATCTACGTACTGTAACAGCTGCACATCTTCCCCTTCAGGGTGCCAAGAAAGAAGGATTCCAGCCATTGCCTCAGAGAAAACAGAAGGGGAAATAGCTCCCCCTTGAGGCAACCGTGTCCAACAGTACTGCTTGCCAGCATATGTAAAAGCAAACAGCAGTTGGCTCTCTTCATCAATTGGCACCAAGAAAGAGGTGTATTAAAAATGGATTTTTTCTCCTTTAGTGTACCTGCTTTCAGATAGGTGGATACCTGTGCAGAAATAGCCTCAGTTTGTTCTTTACTCAGCGGATATTGTCGGATCCGTACTGGTACAGCTCCTGGCTTCAACTTAATAGAGACAGGTGTTATTTTCAACAAACCAACACCTGTTTTGTCTTTTACCCATAGTGCAGCTGGTGTCTGCTCGAGCATCTGCAGTATGTCCTCATCTTGCTCAACCTGTAGTTTTTCCTGTTCTTCTAACTGCACCATGGACATCACCGTGGAAAGGGCTTCTTCCGATAAAGGGCCTGAAACAGTAATTCCCTTTTTCCCAATTTAATGATTGCATTGACAGCATTCAGAATATCAGCGCCTATCAAGTTCAGCGGACATTTCTCTGAAACTAACAATTGGGCACATAAGTCAGTAGTCTGAGCTATTCACACATTCATGGGTTCTGTTTCATACAAGGGATGAACCATTCCTCCTGCTCCTAATCCCTGTACCGTTTTCCCTGTCATGAATTGTTGTGGCATGTCTTGTTTTCTTATAATAGTACGGCTCGCCCCCGTATCAATTAAACATTTCAATTGCTTCCCATTGGGAAGTTGTAATTGTGTGGTGGCCATTGGACCATCCCGAGGGGGAACCACTATTACAGAATCACATTGGGGGCTGCCAAGTTCCTAGTCTGACAAATTTCCTGCCTCGTCAATTGCTACCAGTGAAACACGAGTCTGCTCTGGTTTGGTTGTTCTTCTCTTGGGACAATTCCTTTTGAGGTGCCCTCTCTGGCCACATCCATAGCAAAGCCCTCTCCGTCTGCACTCCTCGGGGTCTCTTACCCCATCCCTCCTTCTTCTGTCTCCTCCCGCAGCTCTGTTATGTATGCCTGATGCTTGTACCGCAGCTCTGACAGCATTATTGAAGGCATCAGGAGGTATATTTACCATGACAGGCACTGGCTTCTGCTGTTTTTTTGCTTTTCAATTAATAATTTGGGCTTCTATCCCCCGGAATACGGGAAGAGAATTTTCCAAGGTAGCAAATACACATTCAGGTCTTACTTTCATTACTTCAGCTCTCAGTTCATCTCTTAATCCAGTTAGGAACATGTTTTTAAGAAACCTAGCTTCCCTAGGATTTTTCAGGTCATAGTCATGGTCTGTGAACACTGCTGCACACCTGGCATGGAACTTGTCAATAGGCTCATCTGGTTCCTGAAATACTTCAGGTAACCCTGAAGTCAACTCTACTGTTAGCTTCTTGGCTACTACGTGTAACCTTGCTATAAACTGTCGCCCAGATTCTCTAGTTTTCTTATCCTCTGGAACTTCCTGAATTATGTTAGTATCTGCAGGGACTGCCCTTATGTTCTCAAGCAGAGGCACTCCAACAGATATTCAACACAATATTTCCAGATCATTCCAAGCTGCGTCATAATTATCAGCGACCCCTTCCACTGCTCTATGGAATCCTAATGGATTCTTATAGGGATCAGGGAAGCTAATTGCCATGGCTAGCTGCTCAGAGCTACTCCATGGCTTATACCAAGTAGTGGTATCGACTTTTGCCTCATTCTTCCCATCCTCCGGTGGTCTGCTCGTAGTTTGAGTTATCACAGGGAAGCTGCTGACTGTAGTATGTCTCTCAGCCCTTCTACAAAAATCACATTCCTTCTTTCCCTTCTGCGGGTTATTGCATTTACTACAGATCCAAGTAACAGATCTCATAGCTCTATTCGAATAACCCTGATTATCCTCACTCTGCTGGTGATTTTCCTAGTTAACTTCAGCTTCGCTACCTGGGGGCTACTCTGGGAGGGGCTGGGTGTCATCTGTAAATTAAAATCATCCCCACTTCCCCCTGCAACCTCCAGTCCCCCATGTTCAGAACTCCTTATTGGGGTAGAAAAACTATCTGGGGACCCCTTTGGAAGCGCAGGGTATTAACTTGTAGTCGAGTATGTAGGAGGAGAAGACTCATAGGTAAGGGGGTCAAACGCATCGGCATTGGAGATGCCTGAGAAATCATTCTCTCCCCCACATACTGAATGTATGGGGTTCCTGGTGTCTGATAAATCACCGGTACCTGGCCAGAACGGGGTCCTGACATGTGTAGGTCTGGTGGAGACAAAAATGATGGTGAAGAAAAATAAGGCACAGTACTAGCCATTGGAGTTGAAGCTACTACCTCAGTGGACATAGATTCTATCTCTTTCCCACTGGTGATTCTATCTTTTATAGGACTGCAACTACTGGTAATATTTGGGTCGCTTAGAGCGATTTCCCCACTCTCACTCAAAGGGGCGGAGGGAGCAGCTAACACAGACTGTTGCTGTAAGGGAGGGGCTGCTGCTCGTCCCTGCGCTATTTGATTTCTCCCTCTCCTACTTTGGGCTAACTCCCCCTCGTCATCATCATCTGTATTAAAATATGGATCATGCTGCTCAGCTGTTCTCATCCGTGCAGCCACCTGCTCCTCATAACCATTTTTCTCAATCCATTTCTCATGTTCTCTGCTAAATTGCTTCCATCTTTCAACATCCAAACACCCATTCTTCGGCATTCCTGCTCGCCCTAAAATTTTTGTAGCATTTTTCACTGCTTTTTGCCCATGCTCCAAGCGCACCAGATCCTTCATTTTATATCTTGGATCCATTTTCCGTCCTGGCCTGGTAAATTTAATACCCATAGCAAAAGCTGTCAGAAGCTGTCAAGGTTAGCTACTCCTATCTTCAGCTCTGATATATACTGTATATTAGCAGGATCCCACTGGACGATTATGATGCCCAGCAATCTCTGCTTCCAGAGTAACAAGCTGAACTTTTACTCTCTGTTCTGTCCTGATTCTACTACACACCTTGTAGAACAGGTAACTATATATCGCTACAAACAATACTATTCCAAAAGCAAGCCCTACATATTCCTCATACATCAGAATCTGAATTCTCGCTAGACTCCGAGCATGCCAAGTCTGTTCCTGAGTCTGTTCCAGAGAAATCAAAATAATATTCATGCGAGACTATATCTTGCCACCTTGGCATATACCATCTAGTCTCTAAGATGTATGACCAACTTTTCAGTAATGCATGTGGGTGTGGTACCACGTGACAAGAGAACACTCTATACAATTTGTTTCCTCTTCTATACTGATGGGGAACAACTGGCGTCAAATGTATTCTTTCCAAAAACCAATCGGACCTTAATCTTCTCACTCTTTTTTTCAACTATAGTAACCGAGCACAAGCAGTTTTCACACGGCATGTAATACATATGTTTCACAGATTTACAGATTTATACTCTGAGTATTCATCTCAAAGTGTCTTAATGCTACTGGACAATAACCACCTCCTTCAATTCCAGCTCTTTTCAATACCTCTGTTAACTCACATCCAACCGCAAAAATATTTCGAGGTACTCTAAAATGAATGTTGATAGCCAGAAGATACACTTTCTCAGGTCCACGCCACGTTATAGCTGCCCACCAACCAACACCTCCAGTGATTTTTTCATCAGACTGCCAGTAACGTGGGGTCAAATCTGTCTGCAAACTTTTTATAACTATACTTTGAACACACTGAGCACAGGACATTTATCAAATCTCCCTGGGTAATACTTCTTCAATGTTATTTCTCGCAGATTCACACCAAACAACCAACCAACTCTTATCCCTTTTACAACCTAGCAACTAGCCCAACAACAAAAACATGTGAAGTCATAATCCACCAGCCAAAAAATAACCAAAATAGCAATCAAAGTGAGAAAGGAGGAACATGTGCAACACAACATTACCTTTTATTTTCAGCTCTACATACTACATACAACATACCACTCTCATACAATCGTTTCAGTAACCCAGACACACCAGGCACACAATTTCAGCAGTCAGCAATCCTTTAAGACTATCAAAGAAAAATTTTTAGCAGCACTTTTAGTCTATACCTGGTCTTTGCTTTGCAATAACAATTAAACAATTAAGCAAACAAAAAAATTAGGATGTTAGGATGGTTAGTATTTTTAGACAGATAAACAAATACAAATATGCAACAATAAACAAAAACACAAAACAAAATAGATTTAAAGCAAAGAGATAGAAATAAACCTAAATTTTATTTCCTGAGGGGATTCCCATTCAAAAATCCAGACAGACTGACCTACCTACCTTGTCTGAGGGAGGCAAGAAAGGATGCGAGCAAAAATGCTCACTTACCCGGGTGTCCTCTTTCTCCTCTCCCTCCGACAGAAGCAAGGCAATCTTTTTCAGTCCAAATTGATAGTTAAAGGGGAATACAATCCCGCTGTGGGCCTCCAAGTTGTCAGCGTCGGGATTTTTTCTCTATTCACCAACCTCGGGTAGTGCTCAGGTAGAGTTTCTCTTGCCTAGGAACCTAGGAGTGGAGAAATAAAACGAGAGACACAGGTTGCTTGTCTGTCAAGTTAATCTCATCATTTATTAAGGTGGGGGCTTGATCTTTTATAGGATAACAGAAGAGGAAATGAACAAATATGGACACTTCCATAACATTGTGTAACAATTGAAAAAATGGTGGATAGCTTACACAATAATTGGCAAGAATGATAGTTATATAACAAGATGTCAACTATATCATGTGTTACAAGATATATTTAATTGAGGGTGACGGGAGTATGTGGGGTTTTTGGCATTTCCCTTATGTCAATTTAACAATTCGTGGAAACCATATCCTGTTAGTACTTTTTGGCCAAATAGATATTTGGCCTTGACATTTTTAGACATTATTCAAGGGAATGAGAGGGAAATTTGGAACTGACCACTGGCAGAATTATCTAACCACGTAGACAGATGATAACAATTAAAATGGTGTCATGGGTTACAAGTTGTTTTTCAGTTATTTTCTAGATTTTAGAGAACTAAGATTAACCATTTCTTTGACACATCCTGTTGTCCCAAAACATCTACAGGTTGAGTTCACAAAATACAATCATGAAAGTTTGGGTCATTTGGGCCAACAAAAATTATTAGGCATTCTCAGAGAGAAATTTTACTGGGAAAAGATGGAGGAGACAGTGCAAAGTATTGTTCAATCATGTCTCATTTGTGCCCAAATTAATCCAAGACCAAAAGGACAGAAGCCGCCACTACTCCGAATCGCACCTGCAGATGATCCATGGTCTACGCTACAAATTGACTACATTGGACCATTACCATCAGGTAAAAATGGTCTCAGGTATGCATTGGTTGTAGTAGATGTTTTTTCTAAGTGGGTTGAAATTTTACCTGTCAGGAAAGATGATGCTTTGTCTACAGCTAGAGCATTAGTGAATCATGTCTTTTGTACTGGAGGGATCCCAAGAATAATCACCTCTGATCGAGGAAGTCACTTTACAGGAAAAATCATGCAAGCCGTTTGTGCTATTCTAGGGGTACGGCAGCAGTTTCATGTACCCTACCATCCACAGTCTGCTGGTATTGTGGAAAGGATGAATAGAACAATAAAATCCAGAATTGCCAAGATCTTATTGGACAAAGGCAACACTTGCGTGGATGCAGTACCTTTTGTACTGTTGAGTGTAAGAGGAACAACCTCTGCCACAACTCAGTTTACTCCTTTTGAACTGATGACAGGAAGAAAAATGCCATTGATTATTCCTCATGAACCATTTTTGTCTACACCACAAAAAGATGCTGTTGCAAGGTCCAAATGGTTGCAATTGTTGCAGGAAAACTTGAAAACGATTCTTCCACATGCTGCATCAAGAATGCAGAGAATGGAGCCACCATATGTATCCAAATTCAAGAAAGGGGCTCTAGTGATGATTAAAACTTTCAGGAAGAATGGACCTTGGGAAAGTAATTGGGAAGGTCCCTTTGAAATCATCGAAACCATGGGACAAGTGATGATTCTTGTGCAACGAGCATCTAAGGTGGTTAAAAATACCCGCAGACAACAAAAATTGTGGGTACATGTTGATCAATGCAAACTGTATATTGCAAAATAATGATACTGCATTTCTTTTAGGAAGAAATGGATTCCAATAAGAACGGGAATATGAAACTCCACGTCCTTGACGGAAGGGATTCAACACCAATCCTTCAGGAGAAAAAGACATTTCCCAGGAAAAGCTACTATCTGATGGGAATCACATTTCTGCTGTTTTGTACTGTTTCAACTGTGATCTACGCTGAAGATATTTCACACCATGGAACAAATACTAGTGAAGTGAATGAACTTTTCAAAGGAACTTTACATCCAAGGAAACCAAGAGGAACGAATCTACAAAACTTAATAGATGAAGACATACCGGACGATTCAGTAGATATTACTGGAAACATTTGCATGGGTTTTGGTGCAAAATGCTGTATTGAGCTACACTTCATACACGACACTAACATAATATTACATGCAGCCACAGGACCTAAGACGAAGTTCACACAGTTACAAGGAGATTATATACACAATAATAAGACAGGCACATGGGAATGTAGTCCTACAGATGTGTTATTCTGGAATATAGAGATAAGAGGTGAAGAGAGAGCTGTGTGGTCAGGAGATATTACAAATGATATGATCGCAAAAGGGAAATTTGGAACATCCAAAACAGATGCTTGGTTAAAGACACAACTATTTGGGAAAGTTTTAGATCCTGCATTTCTTTCTATTACAGAAGGAGACGAGGATTGGGTAAAAACATGGAACTTTCAGATAACCAGAGAACCAGTACAAGTACAGGTATCTGTGGTTTTTACAGTTTCAAATACTATAGCTCCAGAAGTAAGGGTTACACCACAAGCAGTATATAGTCAAGAAAATATGTCTCCTTTATTACTAAAATGCAGCACGAGGTTAGAGCTACCTTCAGAATCTCTGTTATCATGGACCAAAGATAAATCATTTTTGGGAAGTTTTTCAAATGGTCCAACAAATGTTATACACAGAGGTCAATCCGGTAACGTGAGATGGTTGAATAAGGATTTTATTTTTTCTGTAGATAATCCATCTCCTAAAGATTCTGGACTTTACCAATGTTGCGTTTTAACGAAAAAGAACTACAAACAATGTAGAGATGTAAATGTAAATATATGGTCAGCAGTAGATAATGTATGCACACAGACAAGATTTCAACCATCTACTCCTTTCCAAATCAATCAATTCCAATCTAAACCTCTGTTATGAGATGGAGTGTTTCTGACCATGGTATGGACCTTTAACATGTCTAACTGGAAAATCTCTTCTAGATATCCCCAGTGTCAGTCACATCTCACTAACATGGAGATGGGAATAGAACAATGGTTTGGGAAAAGAACTTCAACACAGGTTAGAAGTAAGAGGGGAGTGTTAGAAGGTATTTTGGGGGGATTAGGAACAGTAGGAAGTTTAATTAACACTATGGACATTCATACACTTAAATCAGATCTGGAGAATATTGGGTATATTGGAGGAAAAGGGGTAAAGATTCAGAAAAGCTTGAATCAAGTCCTTGAAAAGATGGTTTTGAACACTGCTGCTGTATTGGGATCTTCTGTATCACGTCTACAAGATGCTACTTTAGCTTTAATGGAAAGTGAACAGGAATCTCAAGTGGCCAAAACATGTCTAGAAATTCAGATTGAATATTCCACCAATCTGACAATGATTGCACAAGCCTTACAAAGTGGAATTACACCTCTAGGACTAATGAGAGATTTGCCTATAGAATATAACTTTGCGATAAACCATACAGATTTGTGGGTAAATAAGTGGTTAGGATGTGAACAGAACATTTGTGTAGGAACATCACTGATTCCAGTGTCAGGAAGGGAAGAAACCCTGGTTCCTATAGGTGTTCTGGGAATTCCTGTCAGCCCTACACAATTGTTATATTATCAATTACAGTACACAGATTTTGCATTTGATGGTATAAACACTGAACAATTAGACATTTCGTCATGCTTAAATTTTGTTTCCAAGGTAATGTGTCTACCTGGACAGGATAAAGTCATTTATCATTCATGTTTCCATAATCATACTTCTTGTCATGCCAGAGTTGAGAATGTCCACACGATACATGACTTGGTGACACCAGTAAGCGCTAACAGGATTTGTTTCCAAGTTATGTCAGGAAGAGAAGCAGTTTCTGCATTCTTCTCATCTTGTGTACATGTCGAAAATCTGACAATGGGTTTATATTGTATTGAGGGAAATGTTAAAACTCTCACAAAGAAGGAAGGAAGTATTAATATTACGTCAATAAGCTCAAGACGTCTGAAAATCCTTCCGATCCAGTTCAATTTGTCACAAGTCAATAAATTCCCTTGGGATTTGTGGACAAATGAGATAAAGAAAGACAAGGGTTTATTGAATCTGCTGACAAAACAATTAAAAGAAGCTGAAATTGTATTCAGACATGAGCAAGGGAATTTACATGATATTGACCATGAATGGACGAGTATGTCAGGGTCATCTTGGTGGAGGAATTTAGGAAAATCCGTAACTAGTTGGTCACAGTCTTCAGCGAAAATGGCAGCAGGGAATGTATCATCTAATCCGATTGTTATCATATTTATTATAGTTATGCTGTGTGTAATATATCAAATAGTTATTATGTGTAAAATTAGGAGAATTTATAAGAATATAAAGATAGAAATGAAAAAGGAAGATGATATTTTAAAAGAGATGTTAAAACAGAAAAATATAACTCTCTGATTTAATAGGTTTGAGAATTCAGATGACATTCAGGGCAGATGTTGATACAAGGTTTTCAGAATAAAGAATGAATGTGATACGAATGGTGAGAGAATGAGTTTAGGATTATGATATTTCTCAAATCATAATCAGGGGGGACTGTAAAATATCAGTATTTCTATAATAAAAGTAATATAGATTAATTCTCACATACAGAGTCCAGCTAACAAGCTCTGCTTATTTTAGAGAGTGACTGAGTTATTCTGGGTTCTTTTGCTCATACATCTGTACCTCGCTTGTCAGGCGTATAGGTCACTTGTCAGACCTGTCAATATGTGACTATTTAGAGGTGATGAATGGTTCTAAAGATTACAGGCCCTAGGTTTAAGTTACTCAGGCTAAGGTAAATGCATTAATAACTATATGCATATTGTAAAATAACTAGGGTTCACTTAATATGGAAGAAGTTATGAACATAGAGGAAAGCCACCATATGTGGTTGTAGTTTAAAGGTCAAAATAGTATATAAGCCGACCTAACTCTTGTTCAGTCAGATCTCATATCCCTTGAGATTCTCGAACACACACACAGAACAGCTGCTCAAGACCATATGTAAGAACCAAAATGCTTATTTTTCTTCTTTTAAACTAACATTTATATTTTGTGTGCTATGAACTTACTTTTCTTCATTTTTGTAATCATTTTTTGAATGAACATTTAAACATGATTTATTTTATCCACAATTCAACATTGTTTTCCTTTTCATCCTCACCGTGCTCTTACTCAAAAGTAAGAAAGGGAGATATATTTTTCTTCAAGATAATGACTCGCTCCTGGCAGCGAACCGCACTGACTCTGCTTATGCGTATGCCATAAATCCTATTGTGAGTTTTAGCAAAGACAGAGACTTAAATATGATTTCTCTGAGAGTTTTGGCTTTGAGATGTTCCTCCAGGTCGTCCACCCATAAATGCATGGACCAGGCCATAGTCCATCGGCTTTGCGATCCATCGGCTCTTTCAGGCTGGAGGAGTCATTGATCGGGATCGCTGCTTTCTTTGCCACCTTGGCCAATGGAACATCTATCTTGGGTTCCTAGTCCCAAGTCTTTATATCCTCTGTGTTGAAAGCCAATCGGAGCCTGAAGTCTCTTGGTACTACTAGCTTCTTCTCCACATCTTCCCACTCCTCCAATATCATGGATCGGATATGGTTATTAACTGGAAACACTCTAGTGACCTGGGTACGCAAACCGCCGAACATCTCATCTTGTATACAGTTAGGTCCATTTATATTTGGACAGAGACATTTTTCTAATTTTGGTTCTAGACATTACCACAATGAATTTTAAACAAAACAATTCAGATGCAGTTGAAGTTCAGACTTTCAGCTTTCATTTGAGGGTATCCACATTAAAATTGGATGAAGGGTTTAGGAGTTTCAGCTCCTTAACATGGGCCACCCTGTTTTTAAAGGGACCAAAAGTAATTGGACAATTGACTCCAAGGCTATTTCATGGACAGGTGTGGGCAATCCCTTCGTTATGTCATTCTCAATTAAGCAGATAGAAGGCCTGGAGTTGATTTGAGGTGTGGTGCTTGCATTTGGAAGGTTTTGCTGTGAAGGAAACATGCGGTCAAAGGAGCTCTCCATGCAGGTGAAACAAGCCATCCTTAAGCTGCAAAAACAGAAAAAACCATCCGAGAAATTGCTACAACATTAGGAGTGGCAAAATCTACAGTTTGGTACATCCTGAGAAAGAAAGAAAGCACTGGTGAACTCATCAATGCAAAAAGACCTGGGCGCCCACGGAAGACAACAGTGGTGGATGATCGCAGAATAATCTCCATGGTGAAGAGAAACCCCTTTACAACAGCCAACCAAGTGACCAACACTCTCCAGGAGGCAGGCGTATCAATATCCAAATCTACCATAAAGAGAAGACTGCATGAAAGTAAATACAGAGGGTTCACTGCACGGTGCAAGCCACTCATAAGCATCAAGAATCAAAAGGCTAGACTGGACTCTGCTAAAAAAAACATCTAAAAAAGCCGGCACAGTTCTGGAAGAACATTCTTTGGACAGATGAAACCAAGATCAACCTCTACCAGAATGATGGAAAGAGAAAAGTACGGCGAAGGCGTGGTACAGCTCATGATCCAAAGTATTCCACATCATCTGTAAAACACAGTGGAGGCAGTGTGATGGCTTGGGCATGCATGGCTGCCAGTGGCATTGGGTCACTAGTGTTTATTGATGATGTGACACAGGACAGAAGCAGCCGAATGAATTCTGAGGTATTCAGAGCCATACTGTGTGCTCAAATCCAGCCAAATGCAGCCAAACTGATTGGTCGTCGTTTCATACTACAGATGGACAATGACCCAAAACATAAAGCCAAAGCAACCGAGGAGTTTATTAAAGCAAAGAAGTGGAATATTCTTGAATGGCCAAGTCAGTCTCCTGACCTCAACCCAATTGAGCATGCATTTCACTTGTTAAAGACTAAACTTCAAACAGAAAGGCCCACAACCAAACAGCAACTGAAAACCACCGCAGTGAAGGCCTGGCAGAGCATCCATAAGGAGGAAACACAGCGTCTGCTGATGTCCATGAGTTCAAGACTTCAGGCAGTCATTGCCAACAAGGGGTTTTCAACCAAGTACTAGAAATGAACATTTTATTTACAATAATTTAATCTGTCCAATTACTTTTGGTCCCTTTAAAAACAGGGTGGCACATGTTAATGAGCTGAAACTCCTAAACCCTTCATCCAATTTTAATGTGGATACCCTCAAATGAAAGCTATAAAAAAAGGGGGAGACAGAAGCGCACAATAGGGTCTTATCCAATGATATAAACGTTTCAACAGATATGGATCCACTCACCTGGTTCAGTTGTGTGGAACACAACAACCATAAGCACAAATGGGTAGGATCCGATGAACTGCAGCAATCAGCCGGTCACTAGAATTGCATATATAGGAAGGAGAGAAGTCCGGCTTTCAGGATCGCGCTGTTCCAGTCCAAAGTTCACAAGGAGTTAATCCAAGGACCAACCAGTGATTATAACTTTCTTTTTATTCCATAAACTCTATGCGTTTCGTGTACACACTGTACACTTCCTCAGGAGCAAAGTTACACTGGCATCACATTCCATTCTCCTTATATACTAACTCCCCCAGGAAGTGAGGTAGGTGCTCATTGCACTTAAAAAAAAAAAAAAATTCACACATAACTATCAACATAATGTAAAATCACAAAAATCACTAAAATTCATCTATAAAACACACTTATATAAAAACACACATATGTAAAACTTCACACTAGAAAAAATGTAAAACATTATAATAAAATTATGATTATACTCAATAAAAGTCTAAAATTCTTGGTACATCATATCAATTAGCAGAACAACATTCACAAATCTCTTATATAACTGCACTTATATTTTCCTTTCAGTATTAACCCTTCATTCAACATATTATACTTTCACTTTCCTTATATTTCAGGCAGATGATCCTATATTAATTAATGTATGTACTCCTATGCGGATTCGATCCTGCACAGCAGACCCATGCGGATTCGATCCTGCACAGCAGACCCATGCTCTGCACTCAAGAAGCTTTTCTGTTCTCTCAGCCAAAGGCTCCACATCTCCAGAGCTGTCAGTTCCTTTTCAAGGCACCAGCCAACTATTCCAATCATAGTAAAATACCGCCGATTGTATCTCTTTATATGTTAGCGATATGATCATTCCCTTGCTGTAATGTTATAGCATGGACATCACACAATTATCAGATGCCAATACTACTCTAATTCTTAGCAGACAAATATGCAGAGCACCAAAATTATTTAAAGATGTCAGATATTTCATTTAAACCGTATGGTTGCAGAGTCTGCAACCTATGAATCCAGTAAATTTCCTTTCTCATCAGAATGACACTCCTGTTCACAGAGTCTTCTGAAACATAATCAATTGGGGCCACTTTAATACATGGTTTCTTCCCATGTTTTATAGTGCAATGTTTTGATACTCCATGGAACATAAAACCTTCAATTATATTGTGTCTGTGCGAATTCATGCGGTTATGCAGTTCTTGTGTGGTTTTACCCACATACTGTAAACCACATTCGCATTCTATCAGATATATCACAAAACTACTTTTACAATTCAGGGAAAACTTTATATCAAACACCTTATTATTCTGAATTGATCTGAATGTGGTCATATTATGCATAATCATGCCACAACACAGACACCGAGCGGTATTACATTTAAAGACTCCTGGCTTTTTGCACTGTTCATCCCTAATTTTTTCTTTTTTCAGGCGACTGGGGGCCAGTATATTTCTAAGAGTAGAGGATCTTTTAAAGGTTAGTCCTGGTTTATTTGGTAGCATACTCCCCAACACTGGATCATTAAGAAGAACAGACCAATGATCCTGTAAAATATTCCTAATTTTTTTATTTTGTTTAGTAAAATTAGTTAAAAAGTTTAAGGAGAAACTATCATTCTCTTTTTCTTTTTTCTTAGGATTTACTAGGTCCATCTGTTCCAAACCTGCGCACTCATTATATGCTTTTTCTAGCAGTTTTTTTGGGTAGTTTTTCTCAATAAACCTATTTTTCAATTCCTTGGCTTGTAATACAAAATCTGACTCTAAACTACAATTTTTCTTAATCCTTTTATACTGGTTCTTCGGGACATTGATTAACCATTTATAATAATGGCCACTATTAAAATCTAACAGACTATTTGCATCACACTTCTTAAAAAAAGTTTTAGTAAAAATCTTCCCTTCTGAATGGAAAATGGTCAGATCCAAATAATCTATACTCTCCATATTATATACCCATGAAAAGGTGACTTTCAGGGAAAACTATATCACCAACAAGTCGGTACCGCAATGGGTTCGAAAGTAGCGCCAACTTTCGCTAACCTATTTATGGCCATTTTTGAATTCATTTATATAGAAAATTCCATTTTTTCAGAGCATATTATATTTTTTAAACGGTACATAGATGACCTTATGATAGTCTTTGATAATAAATGTAATAACATAGAACAATTTCTGGAGAGCATTCAGAGGAATGATTGGGGTCTCACCTTTTCATGGGTATATAATATGGAGAGTATAGATTATTTGGATCTGACCATTTTCCATTCAGAAGGGAAGATTTTTACTAAAACTTTTTTAAGAAGTGTGATGCAAATAGTCTGTTAGATTTTAATAGTGGCCATTATTATAAATGGTTAATCAATGTCCCGAAGAACCAGTATAAAAGGATTAAGAAAAATTGTAGTTTAGAGTCAGATTTTGTATTACAAGCCAAGGAATTGAAAAATAGGTTTATTGAGAAAAACTACCCAAAAAAACTGCTAGAAAAAGCATATAATGAGTGCGCAGGTTTGGAACAGATGGACCTAGTAAATCCTAAGAAAAAAGAAAAAGAGAATGATAGTTTCTCCTTAAACTTTTTAACTAATTTTACTAAACAAAATAAAAAAATTAGGAATATTTTACAGGATCATTGGTCTGTTCTTCTTAATGATCCAGTGTTGGGGAGTATGCTACCAAATAAACCAGGACTAACCTTTAAAAGATCCTCTACTCTTAGAAATATACTGGCCCCCAGTCGCCTGAAAAAAGAAAAAATTAGTGATGAACAGTGCAAAAAACCAGGAGTCTTTAAATGTAATACCGCTCGGTGTCTGTGTTGTGGCATGATTATGCATAATATGACCACATTCAGATCAATTCAGAATAATAAGGTGTTTGATATAAAGTTTTCCCTGAATTGTAAAAGTAGTTTTGTGATATATCTGATAGAATGCGAATGTGGTTTACAGTATGTGGGTAAAACCACACAAGAACTGCATAACCGCATGAATTCGCACTGACACAATATAATTGAAGGTTTTATGTTCCATGGAGTATCAAAACATTGCACTATAAAACATGGGAAGAAACCATGTATTAAAGTGGCCCCAATTGATTATGTTTCAGAAGACTCTGTGAACAGGAGTGTCATTCTGATGAGAAAGGAAATTTACTGGATTCACAGGTTGCAGACTCTGCAACCATACGGTTTAAATGAAATATCTGACATCTTTAAATAATTTTGGTGCTCTGCATATTTGTCTGCTAAGGATTAGAGTAGTATTGGCATCTGATAATTGTGTGATGTCCATGCTATAACATTACAGCAAGGGAATGATCATAGCGCTAACATATAAAGAGATACAATCGGCGGTATTTTACTATGATTGGAATAGTTGGCTGGTGCCTTGAAAAGGAACTGACAGCTCTGGAGATGTGGAGCCTTTGGCTGAGAGAACAGAAAAGCTTCTTGAGTGCAGAGCATGGGTCTGCTGTGCAGGATCGAATCCGCATAGGAGCGCATACATTAATTAATATATGATCATCTGCCTGAAATATAAGGAAAGTAAAAGTATAATATGTTGAATGAAGGGTTAATACTGAAAGGAAAATATAAGTGCAGTTATATAAGAGATTTGTGAATGTTGTTCTGCTAATTGATATGATGTACCAAGAATTTTAGACTTTTATTGAGTATAATCATAATTTTATTATAATGTTTTACATTTTTTCTAGTGTGAAGTTTTACATATGTGTGTTTTTATATAAGTGTGTTTTATAGATGAATTTTAGTGATTTTTGTGATTTTACATTATGTTGATAGTTATGTGTGAATTTTTTTTTTAAGTGCAATGAGCACCTACCTCACTTCCTGGGGGAGTTAGTATATAAGGAGAATGGAATGTGATGCCAGTGTAACTTTGCTCCTGAGGAAGTGTACAGTGTGTACACGAAACGCATAGAGTTTATGGAATAAAAAGAAAGTTATAATCACTGCTTGGTCCTTGGATTAACTCCTTGTGAACCTTGGACTAGAACAGCGCGATCCTGAAAGCCGGACTTCTCTCCTTCCTATATACTCAAATGAAAGCTGAAAGTCTGAACTTCAACTGCATCTGAATTGTTTTGTTTAAAATTCATTGTGGTAATGTCTAGAACCAAAATTAGAAAAATGTTGTCTCTGTCCAAATATATATGGACCTAACTGTACATACTTCTTCCGGGGAGTCCTGTAATTGCATAGTGTCCCGAACAGCCTGCAGAAGCTCATCTGTGTCTGCTGATGAAAATAGATATCTTTTCCCCCTTCCTATCGGCTCCTGTTACTGATCCTCTTCTGAATCTTCCGAATCCTCTTCGTCTGAGGAAGGGCTAGACTCCCTAGGCCTCTTTCACGACCTCTGGGGTTCTGTTTGGTTGGCATGCAGAAGACTTAGGCTCAAGATGGAAGCCTGGACTTTTTATCTTATTAGTGACCTCATATCAGCCATTAATGACGTCTGTTCCGTCCCGACGATTTTAAATGTACAGGCCTCAGCGTGGTTTTGGCCAATTTTCTGGGAATTTGGCTGTACAAATGGGACATTTTTTCCCCGATTTCCTTTTCACTGCTGACAGGGTGGAAGGCTCTCCCTAAAACGCAGATATTTATTACCTTTGTGTCTATAGGGTACTAGGATGGCACTTGTGATATGGCTTTATGAGCAGCCTACTCACGTGCCCCGTGCTTTGCCCTGCTCCCTCAGGCCTGGCTGTGTCCTCCATCATGCGGTGCAGACTGCCTGAGCTTGTTCCCACAAGTCAGGATGGCCGGCGGTGGGTACTGAGCCCTCCCCCTTTTACCTGGTTGATCCTGCTCATCCATGACCGCTCCTGTGCGTCGTGACCGTGCTGTCAAAGCCGCTCCATGTGGCAGCCACCACCGCTGGGCTCTGCCGGGTCGCGGCCCACATGACCGGCGTGCGTCCGGCCCGGAAATGATGCGTGGCCACGCCCGGAAGTGACACATGGCCGAGTCTCCTGCTCCCGGACACTGCTCCGGATGCTTTGCTGGCCCCGACAGCTGCTGTGGACACCACTGTACTTCAGCAGCCTGGCTCCCACCGCACCTGGATGTGCTTCGCCGGCCCGCCGTGATGACTGGCAAGTTCCAGTGGCATGACGCCAGGCCCGAGAGCCCCCAAGGAAGAGGAAGTGGACCCCATCCCAAGGAGCAGCGCTACTCTGGGGTTGGCTTAGGGACCCCCCATCGCAGGTGTCAGCTGCAGATTTCTTGTGGCGGGAAGGGAAAGGCTGGGCCCCCCAAACCTCACCATCTGCACAGCACCGTCCGAGGATACAATTCGCCGTTCCTATCCCCAGTGGGACAAGAAAAACACTGATGGGTGGTAAGTAGAGTTGAGCGATACCGTCCGATACTTCAAAGTATCGGATCGGAATGGATCGGCCGATCTTAAAAAAAAGTATCGGTATCGCCGATTCCAATACCGGAAGTCCCATTCAAGTCTATGGGACTTCCGGTATCGGAATAAGAAAAACCCTGTTTTTGCCTTGTACAGCCTCTCTGGGGTCTGTACGGGCCTTTCGGGGGCCTGTGCCGGCCTGCCAGGGGGTCTGTGCAGGCTCCGGTGGGCTGTGCCGGCCTGCCGGGGGGCTGTGACGGCCTGCCAGTGGTCTGTGCAGGCTCCGGGGGGCTGTGCCGGCCTGCCGGGGGGCTGTGCCGGCCTGCCGGGGGGCTGTGCAGGCTTCGGGGGTCTGTGCAGGCATCGTCCGATGGGACTACAAGTCCCATCGGGCGATGCCTGCTACCATGACAGTGATTGACACATTAGCCAATGATGGGACAGTAGTAGTCCCATCATCCGGCTAATGTGTTGAATGTAAAAAAAAAATAAAAAAAAAATTACATGCTACATACATACTACATATATACATACTATATACATACTACATACATACTACATATATACTACATGCTACATACATACAACATGCATACTATATACTACATGCAACATTCATACTACATACATGCAACATTCATACTACATACTACATACATGCTACATACATACTACATATATACTACATGCAACATACATACAACATATATACTACATGCATGCAACATGCATACTACATATATACTACATGTAACATACATACTACATATATACTACATGCATACTACATACATGCTACATACTACATGCATGCTACATACATACTACATATATACTACATGCATGCTACATACATACTACATGCTACATACATACTACATACATACATGCTACATACATACTACATGCATGCTACATACATACTACATGCATGCTACATACATACTACATGCATGCTACATACATACTACATGCATGCTACATACATACTACATGCTACATACATACTACATGCTACATACATACTACATACATACTACATGCATGCTACATACATACTACATGCTACATATATGCTACATACATACTACATGCTACATACATACTACATGCTACATACATACTACATGCAACATACATACTACATGCTACATACATACTACATGCTACATACATACTACATGCTACATACATACTACATGCTACATACATGCTACATGCTACATACATGCTACATACATACTACATGCTACATACATACTACATGCTACATACATACTACATGCTACATACATACTACATGCTACATACATACTACATACTACATACATACTACATACTACATACATACTACATACTACATACATACTACATACTACATACATACTACATACTACATACATACTACATGCATGCTACATACAATACATTCATACAATACATACATAGACATACAGTACATATAACATAGAGTAACATACTTACCAATACTTGTCACATTGTTCCCCGAAGCCATTGTCTTTTACGGAATAAATATTAACATAACAAACCACAAAAATACTCACCCATGATCCGAAGCAGTCCACGAGTGTGTCCCACGACGATCTTGGGTAGAGAACTGCAGCATCAGCTGATGCTGCCGTTCTCTACGGGCTGCAGGAATCCAATGACGGAAGGTAGGTATCCTTCCGCACTGTATTCCTCTGCCACTTAAAAAAAAAAAGTCCCTAGTCTCACTTTATGCCATTGCTGTGTGGGAATTTCCCATGCAGCAATGGCATAAAGTGAGACTAGGGACTTTTTTTTTTTTAAGTGGAGGAGGAATACAGTGCGGAAGGATACCTACCTTCCGTCATTGGATTCCTGCAGCCCGTAGAGAACGGCAGCATCAGCTGATGCTGCAGTTCTCTACCCAAGATCGTCGTGGGACACACTCGTGGACTGCTTCGGATCATGGGTGAGTATTTTTGGGGTTTGTTATGTTAATATTTATTCCGTAAAAGACAATGGCTTCAGGGAACAATGTGACAAGTATTGGTAAGTATGTTACTCTATGTTATATGTACTGTATGTCTATGTATGTATTGTATGTAGCATGCATGTAGTATGTATGTAGTATATATGTGGTATATATGTAGCATGTAGTATGTAGGTAGCATGCATGTTGTATGTATGTAGTATATATGTGGTATGTATGTAGCATGTAGTATGTATGTAGCATGCATGTAGTATGTATGTAGTATATATGTATGTAGCATGTATGTAGCATGCATGTAGTATATATGTGGTATGTATGTAGCATGTAGTATGTATGTAGTATGTATGTGGTATGTATGTAGCATGCATGTTGTATGTATGTAGTATATATGTGGTATGTATGTAGCATGTAGTATGTATGTAGCATGCATGTAGTATGTATGTAGTATGTATGTAGCATGTAGTATGTATGTAGCATGCATGTAGTATATATGTAGTATGTAGCATGCATGTAGTATATATGTAGTATGTAGTATGTATGTATGTAGCATGCATGTAGTATATATGTAGTATGTATGTAGCATGTAGTATGTATGTAGTATGTATGTGGTATGTATGTAGTATATATGTATGTAGCATGCATGTAGTATATATGTGGTATGTATGTAGCATGTAGTATGTATGTAGTATGTATGTGGTATGTATGTAGCATGCATGTTGTATGTATGTAGTATATATGTGGTATGTATGTAGCATGTAGTATGTATGTAGCATGCATGTAGTATGTATGTAGTATGTATGTAGCATGTAGTATGTATGTAGCATGCATGTAGTATATATGTAGTATGTAGTATGTAGCATGCATGTAGTATATATGTAGTATGTATGTAGCATGTAGTATGTATGTATGTAGCATGCATGTAGTATATATGTAGTATGTATGTAGCATGTAGTATGTATGTAGTATGTATGTGGTATGTATGTAGTATATATGTATGTAGCATGCATGTAGTATATATGTGGTATGTATGTAGCATGTAGTATGTATGTAGTATGTATGTAGTATGTAGCATGCATGTAGTATATATGTAGTATGTAGCATGCATGTAGTATATATGTAGTATGTATGTAGCATGTAGTATGTATGTATGTAGCATGCATGTAGTATATATGTAGTATGTATGTAGCATGTATGTATGTAGCATGCATGTAGTATGTATGTAGTATATATGTATGTAGCATGCATGTAGTATATATGTGGTATGTATGTAGCATGTAGTATGTATGTAGTATGTATGTGGTATGTATGTAGCATGTAGCATGCATGTAGTATGTATGTAGTATATATGTGGTATGTATGTAGCATGTAGTATGTATGTAGCATGCATGTAGTATGTATGTAGTATGTATGTAGTATGTATGTAGTATGTATGTAGCATGTAGTATGTATGTAGTATGTATGTAGCATGCATGTAGTATGTATGTAGCATGTAGTATGTATGTATGTAGCATGCATGTAGTATATATGTAGTATGTATGTAGCATGCATGTAGTATATATGTAGTATGTATGTAGCATGTAGTGTGTATGTAGCATGCATGTAGTATATATGTGGTATGTATGTAGCATGTAGTATGTATGTAGCATGCATGTAGTATATATGTGGTATGTAGTATGTATGTAGCATGCATGTAGTATGTATGTAGTATGTATGTAGTATATATATATTTTATTTTTTTTAACATTTAACACATTAGCCGGATGATGGGACTACTACTGTCCCATCATTGGCTAATGTGTCAATCACTGTCATGGTAGCAGGCATCGCCAGATGGGACTTGTAGTCCCATCGGACGATGCCTGCACAGACCCCCGTACATCAGCACAGCCCCCCGGCAGGCCGGCACAGCCCCCCGGCAGGCCGGTACAGACCCCCACAGGGTGCACAGACCACCGGCAGGCCGGCACAGCCCCCCAGCAGGCCGGTACAGACCCCGGGCAGTCCACACATCCCCCCGGCAGGCCGGCAGAGACCCCCGGAAGGCCCGAAATGACGGCGCGTCAAGGTGAAAAAATATCGGAAGTCGGTATCGGAATTCCGATACAGCAAGTATCGGCCGATACCCGATACTTGCGGTATCGGAATGCTCAACACTAGTGGTAAGGGGAGTGTCCTTTTAACCGCTCATTGTTCCTGTCCCACTGAGGGTAAGAAGGACGTCCTCCCCATGGTGATGTCAGGTAGTGAACTGGAAAAAAAGGTTTTAAAAATATATAAAAAAATATAAAAGTTCAAATCACCCCCTTTCACCCCATTCAAAATAAAACAATACAAAGAAATTAAAACATATACATATTTGGTATCGCCGCGTTCAGAATCGCTTGATCTATCAATATAAAAAAATAATTAAACCGATTGCTAAATGGCGTAATGAGAAAAAGCCAAAACGCCAGAATTTCGTTTTTTTTCGTTCGCCGCAATATTGCATAAAAATACAATAACGGGTGATCAAAAGATTGTATTTGCATCAAAATGGTGTTCATTAAAAACGTCAGCTCGGCACACAAAAAATAAACCTTCACCCAACCCAAGAGCATGAAAAATGGAGATGCGACGGGTATTGGAAAATGGTGCAATTCTTTTATACTTTACCTAATAAAGATGAGTTATTTTTACTGATAAATATTTGTTTTGGGTCGTTTATTTTCTGTTGGTATTTGGTTTATCCTATAAAACTCCCATATAATATTCTCACCTTGAATTTATTCTATAAAACTCCCATATAATATTCTCACCTTGAATTTATTTTATAAAACTCCCATATAATATTCTCACCTTGAATTTATCCTATAAAACTCCCATATAATATTCTCACCATGAATTTATCCTATAAATCTCCCATATAATATTCTCACCTTGAATTTATCCTATAAAACTCCCATATAATATTCTCACCTTGAGTTTATCCTATAAAACTCCCATATAATATTCTCACCTTGAATTTATCCTATAAAACTTCCATATAATATTCTCACCTTGAATTTATCCTATAAAACTCCCATATAATATTCTCACCTTGAATTTATCCTATAAAACTTCCATATAATATTCTCACCTTGAATTTATCCTATAAAACTCCCATATAATATTCTCACCTTGAATTTATCCTATAAAACTCCCATATAATATTCTCACCTTGAATTTATCCTATAAAACTTCCATATAATATTCTCACCTTGAATTTATCCTATAAAACTCCCATATAATATTCTCACCTTGAATTTATCCTATAAAACTCCCATATAATATTCTCACCATGAATTTATCCTATAAATCTCCCATATAATATTCTCACCTTGAATTTATCCTATAAAACTCCCATATAATATTCTCACCTTGAGTTTATCCTATAAAACTCCCATATAATATTCTCACCTTGAATTTATCCTATAAAACTTCCATATAATATTCTCACCTTGAATTTATCCTATAAAACTCCCATATAATATTCTCACCTTGAATTTATCCTATAAAACTTCCATATAATATTCTCACCTTGAATTTATCCTATAAAACTCCCATATAATATTCTCACCTTGAGTTTATCCTATAAAACTCCCATATAATATTCTCACCTTGAATTTATCCTATAAAACTCCCATATAATATTCCATCCTTGAATTTATCCTATAAATCTCCCATATAATATTCTCACCTTGAGTTTATCCTATAAAACTCCCATATAATATTCTCACCTTGAATTTATCCTATAAAACTCCCATATAATATTCTCACCTTGAATTTATCCTATAAATCTCCCATATAATATTCTCACCTTGAGTTTATCCTATAAAACTCCCATATAATATTCTCACCTTGAATTTATCCTATAAAACTCCCATATAATATTCTCACCTTGAATTTATCCTATAAATCTCCCATATAATATTCTCACCTTGAATTTATCCTATAAAACTCCCATATAATATTCCATCTTGAATTTATCCTATAAAACTCCCATATAATATTCCATCCTTGAACGCACGCCGCGTGCATCATGTTTTTGTACAATTTGTGAATAATATATATAGGTTCTCCTCGTCTGAGTTATTTTTGAAGGTCAACAAAATACGATTTTCCTGTAATTCATTTCTCACACTCTAGGTATAATAATGACTTTTCCCTGTGTGGGAGTTTTAATGTTTAAAAAGGTTGACAACTAGTTGGACAACCCCTTCTCATTCCTCATGTTTGGACCTGTTACAATAAAAACACTTACACAAACCTCCCATGCTGGCTCCGTTTCAGTGGTGTCGGCACTTGTGTTCTTCTGTCTCTTTTGATGTTGTTACATCATGTGAGCCCTGTGCCCAATCAGCGCTGACGTCACTGTCCCCACCTTCGGACAAATCAAGCATCATGAAGCCGTCAGAGAGCAGCCGCAGCCCTGGCTTCATGTTGATGTCCAATACGTCCGAAGGCAGGAACAGTGAAGCTGCCGCTGATTGGGTGCAGGGCTCGTGTGATGTGAGAACCTCACATAAGCCCCGGGACAGTGAGTCTCAACACCACTGAAGTGGAGCCGGCACGCCAGCGGAGTATGAGTGTTTTTATTTTAATGAGGCCAAACATGAGGAATGAGTTCACTGAGAAAAAAAAAAATATATTTATCCCTTGATTAGAAGATTCATCGACAAAAGGATAAAACTAAACTTTATTAATCCCAAATGTAAAACTATACTCACAATTCACCCCCTGAAGGTTAGTGCCATTTGGATGTTTTGGGCTGTCATTATGATTTAAAAAGAGAAAACACAGTAGTTTGACAATAAATGGCTTCACCAAACCACTGACCATGAGTGGAGAAAAAGTTTTGGTGTTATTATTCATATTCTCTGAAAAAAAGGCCAAGAAAGCAAAAATTCTGCCGGGGTATGTAAACTTTTGAGCACAACTGTATATTCAAGCAAGACTAGACAAAGAAAACCCTAAAATCATGTATCGTGTTATCCGAAACAGTCAGAAAACTAGCCCCATATTGGGCGACCCCAGACTATATACTGTGTAAGTTTATAAGCCCCTCCAGTGTCAGGAATAGATAGTATGTGATAATCCCGTATATACCACTCAGGGAACACTTACCTTTCAGAGATAATTTCCATATTCATACTAAATAATGGCACAGATCTCCCAGGCATTATGACTGCACATATCCCTAGTCTTTATAACGATATTGCACTCATTCCCTGACAGACCGCAGCATGGCCATTAGTTAGAAGCTGCTAATGATACCACCGATCCACCAAACCGCTGCACGACCGGCTCTACCCTCGCCTACTGTATCCTCACTCATCCCTTGTAGATTGTGAGCCCTCGCGGGCAGGGTCCTCTCTCATCCTGGACCAGTCATGACTTGTATTGTTTAAGATTACTGTACTTGTATGTATTATGTATACCCCTCCTCACATGTAAAGCGCCATGGAATAAATGGCGCTATAATAATAAATAATAATAATGATCTTTGGAGCAGGTAAGTTTTCCCTGAGTGGTACATATTGGGCCGTCTGAAGACTGAGTTTAGTCTAGGACAATTTGTCTGCACTACTAAGTAACAGCAGTTACATTACCAAACTAGGGCAGTCCCTATAGGAGAAAAACACAAGAATTATACTGTATTGTCACATACTATCTATTCCTGACACTGGAGGGGCTCATAAACTTACGAACTATATAGTTTGAGGTCTCGGATCTGCCAATATGGGGCTAGTTTTCTGACTGTTTCAGATCACATGATACATGATTTTAGTTTTTATTTTCGTCTAGTCCAGCTTGAACATAGGTCAATATTAAATAGTCTCCTGATGACGCCTTTGGTGAAGACGATGAAACCCATAGAAATGAAAGGCTTGGAGAGTGAGTGTGTAAACATCACCTCACCCTATATATTGAGATGTGAGATATGTTTTTTCTATTAGTCACCTTCTGACTAACCTTCAGGGAGTGAATTATGGGTATAGATTTACATTTGGAAGTAATAAAGTTTACTTTTATCCTTTTGTCAGCAAAGAGGAATGAAAAGCGATAACCCCTTTAAGAAAATCCAATTTTGGTTAAAACGATTCCAACAATCTAAACAAAAAAAGGCTTCTCCCCTATGTGACATCTTTGATGTTTATTAACAATTGATTTCCATGTAAAATATTTCCCACATTAAGAAAATGAAAAAGTCCTCTCCTCTGTGTGACTGCTCTGATGTCTTACAAGATTCTCTTTCTGGTTAAAACATTTCCCACATTCTGAACATGAAAAACGCCTCTCCTCTGTGTGGGTTCTCTTGTGCCTAACCAAATTTGAGTTATGAGTAAAACATTTCCCACATTCTGAACATGAAAAAGGCTTCTCCCCTGTGTGAGTTCTCTGGTGCCTTATCAAATGTGAGTTAAGATTAAAACATTTCCCACATTCTGAACATGAAAAAAGCTCCCCTGTGTGAATTCTCTGGTGAATAACAAGGTCTGATTTCTGTTTAAAACATTTCCCACATTCTGAACAGGAAAAAGGCTTCTCCCCTGTGTGAGTTCTCTGGTGAATAACCAATTCTGATTTCTGGTTAAAACATTTCCCACAGTCTGAACAGGAAAATGGCTTCTCCCCTGTGTGAGTCCTCTGGTGCCTAACCAAGTTTGAGTAATGATTAAACCATTTCTCACATTCTGAACATGAAAAAGGCTTCTCCCCTGTGTGAGTTCTCTGGTGAGTAACAAGCTCTGATTTCTGTTTAAAACATTTCTCACATTCTGAGCAGGAAAAAGGCTTCTCCCCTGTGTGAGTCCTCTGGTGCCTAACCAATTTTGAGTTACACTTAAAACATTTCGAACATTCTGAACATGAAAAAGGCTTCTCCCCTGTGTGAGTTCTCTGGTGAATAACAAGGTCTGATTTCTGTTTAAAACATTTCCCACATTCTGAACATGAAAAAGGCTTCTCTCCTGTGTGAATTCTCTGGTGAGCAACAAGGTCCGATTTCTGAGTAAAATATTTCTCACACTCTGAACAGGAAAAGGGCTTCTCCCCTGTGTGAGTCCTCTGGTGCCTAACCAATTTTGAGCTATGATTAAAACATTTCCCACATTCTGAACATGAAAATGACTTCTTTGCTTTAGGAGCAGTTTGTTTTTTATTGTCTCTTTTGTGACTTTGATTTTCCTTAGTAGTCATCAATGAATCAGAAGATGGGACCTGTTTCATAGGCTTATATGACAGATCTTTGCTGTGAATGGATGATGATATATCTGGAGTAATAGTAATCACTTCAGTTGTATCTTGTAGGATCTCAAGATCATCAGATTTAAAAATTGAAGATGTCAGCTGTCCCTCTGATCTCCTGGTACAGTCATCTGCTAAGATAAAAAAAAAATTAATAAAATATCCTTGAGTTTTATCATTTTGAACATTTCTACTTAAACTGTCCATAAAAATGGCAAGCTATGTAAAAAACAGTTCACAGTCTAATAGAAAACCTTGTTGGATGAGCCAGTAGTGTGCGGTGTTCAACTGTTTGTTCATTCTGCCTCCCAAATATCAAATAAAAAGAAACCAATCAATGTTATGTAGGCAAAAAAAATACCAATTCTCATCTCACAAAAAACAAGTCCCCACTCAGGTCCATCATCTGTCAATGGAAAAACAGAGGTTCCCACACTTTTAGGGGCTCAAACGCTGTTGAAAAGCAACAGGGTTTCTATAAACCAATCCAGCAAAATCCGCTCTCACTTCGTAGTCTTGCAGTGTGCGCAAACAACATTTAGGATCCCTTTATTTAGCAATATTACATTGATAAGAACCCACTTAATTTGTGGTGTCTCCTGGAGCACAATCTGGGCACTATGTGCTGGGTAATAAAATGGCAAATGTGTAATTTTCACTCTCCAACATCCACTGTGTGTTAATTTCCGGAAAGTGGCTGTGTAGTCAAAATATTCACTCCTCCTAAGGATTATAACCCTCAGTGAATTAATTAATAACATGGAATCACTTTATGACTGTTCTGGTTTTCTGTCATTTAGTTATATTAGGGCTTCTGCATATGGTGTGTCCAATCTCATCTGGGATCTGTTCCTGCTGTCCAGCTGGAGTAATCTGCTCCCTACTTCAGCCAATTGGAAAGTACCACACCCTACTAAAGCGCAAAGCACATGGCCGGAATCTGCCAGATACAGCGCTGTTCTCCTCTGGTTCAGTCCTCTGTGCTCAGCTTCCGGCTTGTGTATTTGTCTCCTGCTTTGACCGTGGCCCGGTTACTGACTACTCTTGTGTCTTTGCACAAGAACCGGATCTTATTGTTACGAATATTTCTGCACATAATGAATATAATGGTCTCAATTTCTCTGAGCAGATAGCATTAAAGAATTTGAATGAGTTATATTCCACTAATACCATTGTTTCTAGGGATGTTTTTCAAGCAGAAAATTTATGCATAAAAAATCCGAGTTTTTATCCCATCCAGTCCAGAGCTGAGTGCATGGACAAGTTTCAAAATGTCATGAAGTGGGAAACTCAGAGAGCTGGACGTAACAATTAAAGCACAGAGGTAAAAAAGTAATTTGAGTCACAAACAGCAGAGAGCCATTGATGAAATTAAAAAAACAACTAAAATAACAATTGAAAAAGCAGATAAAGGTGGTCTGATCGTGATCATGGATACCGCCCAATACAGAGATCAAATGAATGCTTTATTAAGTGACAGTTCTACATACAGAAAATTGCCTCATGATCCCACAAAGGATTTTCATAGAAAGGTGTTTAAACTCGAAAGCACAGGTAGATTTTTTGAAAGTTGATTTCCCTATTATTCCTACAATATATGGGTTACCTAAAGTGCATAAAAGTGTATCACCACCCCCCATGCGCCCCATTGTATCGGGCATTGGGTCTCTCACTGAACACCTCAGCCAGTGGGCAGATTCTTATTACAACCACTGGTTACACGAGTTCTGGGGTTCTTGAGAGACTCAAAAGACGTACTACATCAATTTTCAAATGTGGTTTGGAACGGTGAATTTCAGTGGATTGGCTGCGATGTCACTGCCCTTTACACCTCTATCCCCCAAGACATTGCAATTAGAGCACTAGAATTTCACTTGTACAAATAAAGTGATTATACTAATGAATTATGTAATTATATTGTGCAGGTTATTCATTTTCTGATGCTTCATAATTATTTCTTCTTTGATGGGGACTTTTTTCTGCAATGCAGAGGAGTATCAATGGGCGGCAAACACTCGCCATCGGTGGCTAATCTTGTCATGTCGCATTGGGAGGAGGTAATTCTATATTCTGACAACAATCCGTTTTTGTCCAGCATTTTCTGGTATGGCAGATACATCGATGATACACTCCTTATTTAGAGTGGTGATGTGTCTGCTATATCAGAATTAGTGGAGTATTTTAATTCTAATGATTTCAATCTAAAATTTACATCTGTGACTGACCCACATGTGATTTCATTCTTGGACCGCACACTGAAGGGTGTTGCAGGTGCTGTTATCAGCACTGCTACATTCTGTAAACCACTCTCTGGTAATAGTATACTACATGCTTCTAGTAGCCACCCCAGGCATACTATTAAATCTATACCAGTGGGGGAGCTTACTAGAATTACCAGAAATTGTAATGATGACAATATCTTGAAAAAGGAAATTAATTCATGTTGTGACAAGTTGGGAAAAAGAGGTTAGTCTAATTGGTGTCTTGATAGAGCAAAGAAAATTGTGCACAAAAAGAAAAGACATGATATGTTGTTACCTAGGGCAGATAATAACGATAAAAATCAAGATACAATTGTATGCTCTGTTCAGTACAGTTCTCAGTTCAATACCATTAAGACACTTATTCTAAAACATTGACCCGTTCTATTTGAAGATGACGTTTTATCTAATATTTTGCCCAAAGGTTGTCAAGTGGTTGCAAAAAAAGCCAACACTATTGGATATGTTGTCTCAGACATGGTTGCATTGCTGCGGTTTTTATCGTTGTGGCACATCTAAATGCAGAACATGTGCACAGTCCGACATTGTCCACTCTTTTTTTTGATAGCACCAATTGCAATGAGCATATAATAAAACAATATATTAATTGTAATAGTAAGAACGTAATATATTTGTCTATTCAGAGTGTAATCTGAGATATGTGGGCTGCACACCTCGCATGCTCAAGACTCGCATATCTGAGCACATAACCGATATTTCATCTCCTTCTAGTGATAATCGATCTATTTCATCTGCATCCAGACATTTCATTAATGAACATCAAAGAAGTGCTGAATCTTTTCGTGTTATGGGTATCGAGAAAATAATGCCACACACAAGAGGTGGAAATTTAAAGAAACGTCTTCTAACACGAGAAGCATACTGGATTTTTCTTATCTGAACACGTTTTCCCAATGGATGGAATGCCAGAAGAGAAATGATGTTCCATTATTGATGGTATTAATGTAATTGTAATCTATATGCATATGTTTTTTTCATTTTTTCTCTTTTTTTATATAAATGCCTGCCTTTTCTTTTTATATGGATTTCATAATTCCTTCCGTTTTTTATGTATATATAATTATTTGTGCACTATAGTTATTTTGTTTCCTTTTTTTTTCTTTTCACATCATGTGTTTTAAATTTGACTTTATTGGGTGAAATGAGTATAAATTGTAGTAACAGCCAGGGGAAGTAGCTTTGAGAAACAACAAGCTTTTGTTCGAAACACGTAACCCACCATCTGTTACTCATGTGAACGAATTTCTTCTTTTTTGTTCTGGACTTATTTTTAAACAATAAATTGGACTTTTTTGTGAAGCTGGACCCTTTCTCATCTTTTTTCTGTGCATTTATAGATTAGATTTTAGATTATTATGCATTTATATAGCGCCATTTATTCCATGGCGCTTTACATGTCAAAAGGGGAATTATAGACAAGAATAATAAACAAGTGTAAGACAAGGGATGCACAAGTACATAAGGAGAGGGGACCCTGCCCGCGAGGGCTCACAGTCTACAGGGATGGGTGAGGATACAGTAGGAGAGGGTAGAGCAGGTCGTGCGGTGGTTCAGTAGACCGAGGATCATTGCAGGCTGTAGGCTTGTCGGAACAGGTTTATTCCCTGTTGTGACCGTGGCCCATTTACTGACTACTCTTGTGTCTTCTGATTCTGTCCTTCTGGTTCTGACCCAGCTACCTGACTATGCCTCTTGCTATCTAACACCACAGAATAGCAGGTAACACCATGGTCCAAGCCTAGGGGTCCCAGTGTAAGTCCAGATCCATGTAATGGTGTTAGATGAGCAAGTCAATCCTTGGCAGAGGCATATCTAGGCTTTCTGGCACCCAGGACAAGAATTTGGTTTGGCTCCCCCCCACACACATTAACTCCCATCCCCACTCATTAACCCCCCACACACATTAACCCCCTTCCCAACTCATTAACCCCCCACACATTAACCCCCATCTCCACTCATTAACCCCCCTCATTAACCCCCATCCCCACTCATTAACCCCCCCACACATTAACCCCCATCCCAACTCATTAACCCCCCACACATTAACCCCCATCCCCACTCATTAACCCCCCACACATTAACCCCCATCCCCTCATTAACCCCCATCCTCACTCATTAACCCCCATCCCCACTCATTAACCCCCCCACACTAACGCCCCCCCATCTTCGGTGTCTTCAGCTCCACAGTGGTGCACTTACCACCAGCGTTCGCTCTGGACGCCAGGGAGTGACGTCAGCAGTGTGATCACATGACCTGATCACACTGCTGACTTCGCTATGGCCCGGCGGTCAGAGCTTCAATTGTACTGGCATCTATATAGACGCCAGTGCAATTGTTCCCTGGGAGCTGGCACGCGCACCTTCTCTGCGCCAGCTGTCAGCTTGACAGCTGATACAGAGAACCACCGACTCTCAGGCCGGGGGGGCGGCAGAACGCAGCCGCCAGGGAGGACACTGCGGACCGCTGCATTAGGCGGCCCAACTGCGCCCCCTGCCAGCTGCGCCCGGGGCAACTGCCCCGGCTGCCCCCCCCAGATACGCCCCTGATCCTTGGGATATGGACAGCAGAGAAGATAGTGCCTTCTGGTGGACATCTTTTGAGCTGCCAGTTGACCACGAACAGTGCTCCGAATACATTGTGTCTGCAAACTATTCCAGCTAGATCTGCATTCAAATAGCTAAATGGCGCTCCTTCCCTTCTGAACACTGCCATGTGCCCAGACAGTAGTCTACAACCGTATGTAGGGCATAGTGCGAAGCTGGAAAATAATTTGTAAGATCCATTTGTTTTCTATTATCCTTTGTGAAGAATTCCAAACTTACCACCACATAAAGTGACACATGTCAGATATTAATAATGGGGCCTGATTAGGAACTACTGAAACAATCAAACTCCACAGTCTCCATCAGTAATAAATGAGCAGCTAGTGGCGAAACCTCTCTGGTGTAATTAACGTATGGGTTTCGGAGACTTCACAATCTAAACTATCGTAAGCTCCAATATTTTCTGTCAGATGAGTTTCAAGAAGAAATATTCGGCATTTAAAAAGAACTGTGTATAAGGCCGATTTCACACGTCCTGATATTTCCGGTACCAGAGATGTCCATTGTGTGTAATACTGGTGGCACACGTGTGACAACCATGTGCAGCATCAGTACCACATGGATGGCCGACACAGAAGAAGCGCTACAGTAAGCGCTGTTCCACGGTGGCGGGTGCTGAAGATGCTCTCATCATTCTCCTCTGCTCTGCTGGCGGGGAGAATGATGAGAGTTAGTCAGAATGATGACAGCAGGTGGGGGCTTTTGGGACTATTACTCCCATCAACCTACACCTGCTGCTAAAAACAGTGACAGCAGGAGCAGATGATGGGAGTATTCCTCACCCATCGCCTGCACTATAACTAAATAAATGAATGAAAAAAACGGCGTGGGTTCCCTTGTATTTTCTATAACCAGTCTGGCAAAACTCACAACTGGGGGCTGCAACCCTCAGCTGTCAGCTTCAGCAAGGCTGGTTATCAAAAATAGAGGGGTCCCAAAACAGTTTTTTTTAATTATTTAAATAAATAATTAAAAAGCCGCGTGGGGTCCCCCCCATTTTTGACATCCAGCCTTGCTAAAGCTGACAACTGGGGGGCTGGTATTCTCAGGCTTGTAAGGGTCCATGGATATTGACCCCTTGCCTAAAAATAGCAGCCCGCAGCTGCCCAGAAAAGGCACATCTATTAGATGCGCCAATTCTGGCGCTTTGCCCGATTCTTCCCACTTGCCCTGTAGTGATGTCAATTGGGGTTCATATTTGTGGGGTTGATGTCACCCTTGTATTGTCAGGTGACATCAAGCCCATGGCTTAGTAATAGAGAGACATCTATAAAAGACACCTATCCATTACTAATCCTATAGTTATATGGTAAATAAAAACACAGCCAGTCTTTTATTAGAAATAAAACAAAACACAGGGCAAGTGGGAAGAGCATGGCGAAGCGTTGGAATTGGCGCTTCTAATAGGTGTGCCTTTTCTGGACAGCTGCGGGATAGTAATTGTTTAATCTGTATTTGCAGCTTTCAATTAATAAGATTCTCATGCTTCGGGGTGGGGTTGTGGGAGTGGTTGTGGGAGTGGCTGTGTGCGGGGACTTATGTTGTGCTCTGCGTACATATTCATCTGTATTGGCTTATGACACTGATCCTTCAGTGACCTGCCCCCTATTTTACATAAAAAAATTACATCCAGAAAAATGTCACCGGTGATGGAGGAGCCTGCACAGTACCATCTATAAGTAAGAGATAGATGCTACTGGATAGGCGCCGCCAGTGTCATTTGTAAATTTTTTTTCTAAGCCTCAAAATAGCCACAATATTATAGACTGTTGTGAATTCGCTTTCTGGTCTCCCTCTGGTTATTACTGAAGGTAGTGGAGCTAGGCAGATCGACAGAGGGGCTGCGAGTTCTCTTTCTGGGCTCCCTCTGGTGGTTACTGGAGGTAATGGAGCTGATCTGGTTGACAGAGGCTTGCCACCTGATATTGATGATGACGATTGGAGATCTGGGGTTTCAGATTGTGATTTAAGACAACCGACTCCTCTATCCCTGCTGGTGATTTGCTTCCTGTTCCTACTGAGGTCTGATTTCTCCAGCTCTGTCCCTACATTTTCAGCTAAGTGGTTTATTTGCTATTCTGTTTGCATTTGATCTGGTTTTGTCTATCTCTTCTTGGTGCGGGTCAGCCAGCTCCGGCTGGGGCTGTGCTGAATCACCGCCCATATGTTACTGCTTGTGCCAGTTTGTTTTATCCCGTTAGATTGGTATATTCTGAAAGCAGAGCAAAAAGAGACCAGAGTGCTGATATAGTGGGGGGCGAAGTAGTGTGACTTCAGTGTTTTTTGCATCAGACGTGTTGGACTTTTTGCAGGGTTTTTTTGCGTGATTGCAGACAGTGCCTTTCCTATCGTGTCCTGTCTGGTCAGTGTGGGTCCCCTCATTTGCTCAGTCTATTTTCCTGCCTGTGTTTGTGTTTTCATCTTCTCTCACCGACAATATATGTTTGGGGGCTATCTATTCCTTTGGGGTCTGCTCTGGGGCAGTTTAGATTTCCCCTTTCTTGCTTTAGGCTTAGTTAGCTCTACAGCTGTGCCAAGGCGTCTAGGATCATCGTTGGTACGCTCCACGGCTACTGCTAGTTGTGTGGATAGGATCAGGGGTCTGCAATCCGCTTAGGTACCAACCTCTCTGGTTTTCTGTGGCTTAGCCTGGACCTGCTCTCCTCCTCGGTGACCCATTCATAACAGAATCACCAGCCCAACTGTAGACTCTAGTGTACTCCAAAAAAGGAAGGAATTTAAAAAAAAAAAAAAAAAGTGTCAGGATTTTTTTTAATATATTTTTTCCTCTTTTTTCTGGGGCTGCAGGAGGAGATTTTTTTTTCTCTAAATGGAGACTAAGCAATTGTGTGATCGCGTTGAGCAGCTCGCTGCTGAAGTGCGAGTAATTTCTGCCTATCTCGCTCATTCATCTGCTGTTGAACCAAAAATCCCTACTCCTGATGTTTTTTGGGGATCGGTCTAAATTTTTGAATTTTAAGAATAATTGTAAACTATTTTTTGCTTTGAAACCTAACTCATCGGGGAGCTCGGTGCAGCAGGTTAAAATTGTCATTTCCCTGCTGCGTGGTGATCCCCAGGATTGGGCCTTTTCTTTGAAACCGGAGATCTTATTCTGGCTAATGTGGACGCGCTTTTTCAAGCCTTGGGTGTTATGATTGAGTCACCATAGGAGGCAAAAATAGAAATGCTAGCTAAGTCCAGAAAACCAGAGAAGTTGGCAGCTATCGGATTGCAGACCCCTGAACCTATCAACACAACTAGCAGTAGCCGTGGGGGGCTCCTACGATGCCCTAGGCCCCTCGATCACAGCCGGAGGACTACATAGCCTAAAGACAGAAAGGGAAATCTAAACTGCCCCAGAGCAGGCCCCAAAGCAAAAGGCAGCCCCCCACATATAATGACGGTGAAGCAAGAAGAAAGAACAAAACACAGACAGAAAGATAGACTGAGCAAAGATGGGGCCCAAGCTAGCTTAGATAGGAAAGGACAGGAAGGCTGCTGTCTGCAATCCGTGAAAAAACCTATGAAAATAAGAGCCAACAAACTGACAGTAAAAAAGGCCCTGAAGACGCTAGGCTTCAAAAAAGGCTATGTCAGTACTCAGGACTATTCTGAAGACAGAGCAACAGGCAAAAGGAGATTCAGCTCACCCCAGCAGGGAATGGCAGAATCCAGAAAAGCAAGGAAAACAAAACACTAATGCAAAAAGGCAAAGCAGAAATCTTAGCTTTAGATGAGCAGGAATCAGACTGTTTTCCTAGAAGTCCACAGAGAAATCACCCGCAGGCCAGAAGGGCGTCGGCAGCCTTATATCCAGTCATTAACTCCACTCAGCCAGTCATCATCATCAGCTGTGTTTTTTCTGTGGAGACGCCTCTCATACTATTTCTGTCCACCCTAAACGAGAAAAGCGTTTTGCTCACGCATTTGCGGTGGGAAATGTACAGCCTAAGTTTCTTTTGGCGATTACCCTGATCTGCTCCTTGTCTACATTTTCTGCTAAGGCTTTTGTAGATTCAGGAGCAGCTTCGAATCTGATGTATTTGGACTTTGCTAAACGTTGTGGTTTTCCCATGATACCCCTGCGGACTCCTATCCCTTTGAGGGGTATTGATGCTACTCCTTTGGCGGGGAATAAACCCCAGTTTTGGACCCAGGTGATATTGCGGGTCGCCCCGGACCACCAAGAAAATTGTAAATTTTTGGTGCTGCACAATTTGCATGATACTATTGTTCTGGGTTTTCCTTGCTTGCAAACTCATAATCCTGTTTTAGATTGGAAATCTGTGTCTGTGGTGAGTTGGGGTTGTCAATGTGTTCTTAGGGACACTCCTGTTTTCTCCACCTCTCTCCAGTCTCATGATATTCCTGACTATTTGGCAGATTTTTCTGATGTATTTAGTGAGAGTAAGTCTGCGTCTTTGCCTCCTCATAGGAGTTATGACTGTGCAATTGAGTTAATGCCCAGGTGTAAATTTCCCAAGGGTCGGCTTTTCAATTTATCGGTACCAGAACATGATGCTATGCGATCTTATATCAAGGAGTAGTTGGAGAAGGGTCATATTAGACCATCCTCTTCACCTTTAGGTGCTGGGTTTTTTTTTGTGGCCAAGAAAGATGGTTCATTAAGGCCATGTATTGACTATCGTTCCCTTAACAAAATCACTGTTAAATATCAGTACCCTAGATGTACGGTACATTCTGGTATCAAATCAGTACCCGTTACCCCTGATTCCTGATTTATTTTCCAGAGTTAAAAGTGTCTGTTGGTTTACCAAGCTTGACCTCAGGGGGGCGTATAATCTTATTCACATCAAGCACGGGGATGAATGAAAGATGGCGTTTAATACTCCGGAGGGACATTTTGAGTACCTGGTGATGCCTTTTGGGCTCACTAATGCCCCTTCTGTCTTTCAATCTTTTATGAACGATATTTTCCGGGACTTTGTGGATAAGTTTTTGATCATTTATCTTGATGATATTTTGATCTTTTCCAGTGATTGGGATTCTCAAAATCCGTAAGACAGTGTGGAACATATCCGGACTGTGTTCCGGATTTTGAGGGAAAATTCTCTGTATGTTAAGGGATCGAAGTGTCTTTTTGGTGTACAGAGGATTTCATTTTTGGGATTCATTTTGTCCCTGTCTGCTATTGAAATGGATCCGGCCAAGATACAGGCCATTTATGATTGGGTTCAGCCCACTTCTTTGAAGGCTCTCCAGAAGTTTTTGGGTTTTGCTAATTTCTACCGTAAATTTATAAGTAATTTTTCTGGTATTGTTAAACCACTGACTGATTTGACCAAAAAGGGCGCTGATGTGGTGAATTGGTCTCCAGAGGCACTCGGAATTTCAGGAGCTTAAGCGGAGATTCACTTCTGCTCCGGTTCTACGGCAACCTGATGTCTCACTCCCATTTCAGGTGGAGGTAGATGCTTCTGAGATTGGTGCAGGAGCCGTTTTGTCCCAAAAAGATCTGGTGACTTCTAAGGTGCCTTCTTTTCTCAAAAATTCTCCCCATCTGAACGCAACTATGATGTGGGGAATCGGAAATTGTTGGCCATGAAATGGGCATTTGAAGAGTGGAGACATTGGTTGGAGGGAGCTAGACATCAAGTTGTGGTCTTCACCGACCACAAGAATCATAGAATCATAGAATCGTAGAGTTGGAAGGGACCTCCTGGGCCATCTGGTCCAACCCCCTGCTCAAAGCAGGATTCGCTAAATCATCCCAGTCAGATGTCTGTCCAGCCTCTGTTTGAAGACTTCCATTGAAGGAGAACTCACCACTTCTCGTGGCAGCCTGTTCCACTCATTGATCACTCTAACTGTCAAAAAGTTTTTTCTAATATCTAATCTGTGTCTCTTCCCATTCAGTTTCATCCCATTGCTTCTAGTATTTCCTTGTGCAAATGAGAATAAAGTTGATCCTTCTACAATGTGACAGCCCTTTAGATATTTGTAGACAGCTATTAAGTCTCCTCTCAGTCTTCTCTTTTGCAAACTAAACATCCCCAAATCCTGCAACCTTTCCTCATAAGACAGGGTTTGCAGACCGGTCACCATTCTGGTCGCTCTTTTCTGAACTTGCTCCAGTTTGTTGATGTCTTTTTTAAAATGTGGTGCCCAAAACTGGACACAATATTTGATTTATCTTGAATCAGCCAAACGCTTGAATCCTAGACAGGCTAGGTGGGCCTTGTTTTTCACGCGTTTTAATTTTGTGGTCTCTTTTCTTCCGGGCACTAAGAATGTTAAGGCGGACGCCCTTTCCAGGAGTTTCTTTGCGGATTCTCTTGATGTGACCGAACCTACTACCATTCTAAATGAGGGTGTAATTCTTTCCGCTATTTCACCTGATTTGAGATGTGCCCTGGAGGAATTTCAGGAGGACAAACCTGAACGTTGCCCTAAGGGAAAATTGTATGTCCTGACCAGTGGAGGAAAAGAGTAATGTCTGAAATTCATTGCTCCGCGTTGGCTGGTCATCCAGGTATTTTTGGTACCAGAGATTTGGTGAGTCGGTCTTTTTGGAGGCCTGCCTTATCTCATGATGTCAGGAATTTTGTGCAGTCCTTTGGGACTTGTTCTCGGTCCAAGCCCTGTTCTCGTTCTAGTGGGTTGTTGATGTCCTTGCCGGTGCCCAGGAGGCCATGGACCCATATTTCAATGGATTTTATTTCTGATCTTCCTGTCTCTCAGAGAATGACTGTTATCTGGGTGATTTGTGATAGATTTTCTAAGATGGTCCATCTTGTACCACTCCCAAAGTTGCCATCTTCTTCTGAGTTGGTGCCCTTGTTTTTACAACAGGTGGTTCGGTTGCACGGGATTCCTGAGAACATTGTGTCAGACAGAGGAATCCAGTTTGTTTCCAGATTTTGGAGAGCTTTTTGTTCCAAACTGGGAATTCAGTTATCTTTCTCCTCTGCATTTCATCCTAAGACCAATGGGCAGACTGAGAGAACAAACCAGACTTTGGAGTCCTATTTGAGATGTTTCATATCTGCTGATCAGGATGACTAGGTCTCATTTTTGCCCTTGGCCAAATTCGCGCTAAACAATAGAGCTGGTTCTGCCAATTTGATGTCGCCCTTTTTCTGTAACTTTGGGTTTTATCCTCGATTTTCTTCAGGGCAAGTGGAATCTTCGGCCTGCCCAAGTGTGGACACTGTGGTAGAGAGAATGCAGCAGATTTGGGACCAAGTGGTGGATAAGTTGTCCCACTCTCAGGAAAGAGCCCAACGGTTTTCCAACCGGCATAGGACCATTGGTCCCCGGTTTAATATGGGTGATCTGGCTTGTTTGTCTTCAAAGAATATTCCCATGAAGGTTGCGCCTCCAAAATTCAAGCCAAGATTCATTGGACCTTATAAGATTTTGGAGATCATTAATCCCGTTTCTTTCCAATTGGCTCTTCCAGTTACGTTTAAGATCCATAACGTGTTTCATAAATCTTTGTTGAAGAGGTTTGTGGAGCCAGTAGTTCCTATGGCGGCGCCTCCTGACCCTGTATTGGTTAAAGGCAATTTGGAGTATGAGGTAGAGAAAATATTGGATTCTCGTTTGGCTAGACGGAGACTCCAGTACTTGGTCAAATGGAAGGGCTATGGCCAGGAGGATAATTCTTGGGTCTCTGCTTCTGACATTCATGCCGAAAGATTGGTTCGTGCTTTTCACCGGGCCCATCCTGGTGGCGTAGATGAGTGTTCGGTGACCCCTCCTCAAGGGGGGGTACTGTTGTGAATTCGCTTTCTGGCCTCCCTCTGGATATTACTGAAGGTAGTGGAGCTGGTCAGATCAACAGAGGGGTTGCGAGTTCTCTTTCTGGGCTCCCTCTGGAGCTGACTTGATCTGATTGACAGAGGCTTGCCACCTGATAATGATGATGACGATTGAAGATCTGGGGTTTCAGATTGGGATTTAAGACAGCCGACTCCCTCTATCCCTGCTGGTGATTTGCTTCCTGTTCCTCCTGAGGTCTGATTTCTCCAGCTCTGTCCCTGCATTTTCAGCTAAGTGGCTTATTTGCTATTCTGTTTGCATTTGATCTGGTTTTGTCTATCTCTTCTTGGTGCGGGTCAGCCAGCTCCGGCTGGGGCTGTGCTGAATCACCGCCCATATGTTACTGCTTGTGCCAGTTTGTTTTATCCCATTAGATTGGTCTCTTGTTGCTCTGCTTTCAGAATATACCAGAGTGCTGATATAGTGGGGGGCGAAGTTGTGTGACTTCAGTATTTTTTGCATCAGACGTTTTGCAGGGTTTTTTGCATGATTGCAGACAGTGTCTTTCCTTTCCTGTCCTGTCTAGTTAGTGTGGGTCCAATCGTTTGCTCAGTCTATTTTTCCTACCTGCGTTTGTGTTTTCATCTTGTCTCACCAACAATATATGTTTGGTGGCTATCTATTCCTTTGGGGTCTGCTCTGGGGCAGTTTAGATTTCCCCTTTCTTGCTTTAGGCTTATTTAGCTCTCCGGCTATGCCGAGGCATCTAGGATCATCGTAGCTACGCTCCATGGCTACTGCTAGTTGTGGGGATAGGATCAGGGGTCTGCAATCTGCTTAGTGACCACCCTCTCTGGTTTTCTGTGGCTTAGCCTGGACCTGCTCTCCTCCTCGGTGACCCATTCATAACAATAGGCATTATCAACAATAATATCAACACTATTATTGTATCAGGTACAAAGTGCTGCAGTGCAAAAGTAAAGAAGGATAAAGTGCATGGGTTTCACCGAGATAAACAGTGTGCTGCCAGGGTCCCATGGACCTGATCCTTATTACAGGTCCATTGTAGTTATATGCCCCCATGATGTGTTTGCACTATTAGCACTTTATCACACAGTGATTGTGGCGCTGGTTTCTGTATAGCACCTTTGGCACTAAAGCACTTTGGTTATAACACTCTTCACATTTGCACAATGCAGCACTTTCCGTTTTTGTGATTTCATAAATATATCAATTTTTTGATATTTGATTCACTATATTAACAATGATAGGGGCAGTTTATATAATGTGCTTTTATACTGACAGTGTGTATTAGGATTTTTCTATTCTACCTTTTCAGTTAGCCATTAAAAGGTATGCTCTGGGGCTATGCTCTGGGGCTGAGGTATGCTACTGAGGACTCTCAATCCTGAATATTTTTCTATCTACTGGCTAACACGGTACAAAGATATACATCTTTCCTGTATCTATTCTATTGTGAATATTGTGGCTTTATTTACTGTAATACATTTTTCAGATATTTTCCAAACGTGCTCCAGTTTGATTCAGCTGCATTCAGTTTTTATTTATTATAATTCAATAACAATTTTTTTAATATTATCATTATGTTTTTCCTGTAGTTTATCACAATCCTCCTTGAAATTACCGTATTTTTGGACCATAAAATGCATCTAGGTTTTAGAGGAAGAAATTAGGAAAAAAAATTGAAGCAAAAATTTGGTCAATTCTGTACTTAATATCCCCTATCCTGGTATATATGGTCCCCTCAGCCTCATCCTGATACACATGGCCCCCTCATCCCTATCCTGGCATGCATGGCCACCTCATCCCTATCCTTGCATGCATGACCACCTCATCCCTATCCTGGTATGCTTGGATCCCTCATCCCTACCCTGGTATGCATGCCGCCTCATCCCTATCCTGGTACGCAGGGCCCCCCCCATTTCATCCTAGTATGCATGCCGCCTCATCCCTATCCTGGTATGCAGGGCCCCCATCTCGACCTAGTATTCATGGTCCCATCCCTATCCTGGTATGCAGGGATCCATCTCATCCTGGTATGCAGGGCACCATCTCGTCCTGGTATGCAGGGCCCCATTCTTGTAAGTGGCCCCCACCACCATTCCTATCCTGGTATGCAGGGCCCCATCCCTATCCTGGTATGCAGGGTCCCATCCCGTCCTGGTATGCAGGGCCCCATCCTTATAAGTGGCCCCCACCCCATTCCTATCCTGGTATGAATGATCCCATCCCTATCCTGGAATGCATAGTCCCATCTCATCCTGGTATGCATGGCCCCATCTTGCCCTGGTATGCATGGCCACATCTCGCCCTGGTATGCATGGCCACATCTCAACCGGTTATGCAGGGCCCCATCCTTATAAGTGGCCCCCACCACCATTCCTGTCCTGGTATGCAGGGTCCCATCCCTATCATGGTATGCATGGTCCCATCTCGTCCTGGCATGCAGGGCCCCATCCTTATAAGTGGCCCCCACCCCCATTCCTATCCTGGTATGAATGATCCCATCCCTATCCTGGTATGCAGGGTTCCATCCCTATCATGGTATGCATGGTCCCATCTCGTCCTGGTATGCAGGGCCCCATCCTTATAAGTGGCCCCCACCCCCATTCCTATCCTGGTAGACATGGCCCCATCATTAAAAAAACAAAAACAAATCATTACACTTACCTAACCGGCGCTCCCTTGCAGCGTCCTGCTCCGGTGCCAGCAACTGCTATTTGCTTGTAACCAGCGCTGATAACAGTGAGTATTCATGAATATTCATTTCTCTTAAGTAGCGGCACACGTGACCGGAAGCAGGAAGCTGGTGGCTGACACTGCGCGCTACTGAAGAGCAATGAATACTCACTGCCCTTTGCGTACACAGTCCTGGCAGCTGGGCTCTGCTTGTGAGCAGCACATGATGTCCCTGCCATGCACTGCTTACAAGCATATAGCAGTTGCTGGCACCGGAGCTGGACACTGAGAGGGAGCGCGGGGTAGGTAAGTGTAATGGTTTGCTTTTTAATGTTTTCTGATGCGGCCATGCATACCAGGATAGGGATGGGGATGGGGGTCAATTATAAGGATGGGGCCATGCATGCCAGGACCGGGGTTGGAGGCTAATCATATCAAGATACTATTATTAAAGAGAAATGAATATTCATTGCCCTCCAAACCCATGGGCGTGGAATGCAGTGAATATTCATTTCTCTTTAGCAGCGAGAAGAGGAGTTAGCCGCAGTCACCGGCTCCAGCCTCATGTGACTCGCTGCTCCGCCGATGCCGTTCTCCCACCTCCCCACCACAGCCAGAGCTGGTACATCCGGACTATAAGACGCACCCCCCCATTTTCCTCCATATTTTTGAAGGAAAAAAGGCGTCTTATAGTCCAAAAAATAAGGTAGTTTTAACACAAATTGAAAAGTCAGGATAAAGGGAAACTCTGTTATTGTACACACTTATAATTCACACTTGGCCTCACTGCACATTTACTGTTGCCGCTCATAAAAGCAAAGTTTGACCAGAAAGACTGGACCTGGTCTTGTAGGGACCATGAGACATTCAGCAGCACAGAAGGGAGAGAAGGGAGATTCATCCGATAAGATCTCAGGGATCTAGGAAGCCAACAGCATCCTTACCCTCCGCTTACTCTTACAGACCCATCATACTTTTCTTCAAGCGATTTTCTATCTTGTCAGAACATTCTATGTACGCTGTCATTTGGCTTTATAGTTACAGATCTGGGCAGGTAACGGTCAGCGTCTCCTAATTCAGCTCGTATGTTCTCTAGAAAAGGGCTTTCACTGCCCAAAGTCATTTGAACAGTTTTGGGTGGAGGAGAATGTTGTGGTCTAGAGGCAAAATGGTGATCATGGTAATACGGCCGGACTACACCACCGATAAAGCAGCCACAGCCGGTGACTGAGAGGAATCTGTGACCTCTCTGCATTCAGTGGTTACTACTCACCTGGGTAGTCATATGTGGGAATCTCCTCTTTACACCGCTCATCACCCCTCACATATGTCTCTGTAGTATTAATATGGGTCAGATCTTCACCCTGAAACAAATATTGTAAAAGTCACAGACAGATGGAGAAGTCCCATCTATGATCAGCTCTAATCCTGCCATCTCCACCGTTCTCATTATACAAGTATAAAACATATAATACTGGTGGATAAAACAAGACTGAGCACAAGACCTTCACAGCCGTCTACACATCATAGGGGAGATCTCCTGACACCTTCTCTCCATCTACCTGGTGATCCTGAGGAGCACTGGGATCTTCTTGGTTACAGTCCTGTGGAAGAAGAGGACGGGGACATCTCTCTGGTGTTGTCCTCTTACTGGATAGATCTGGAGGAAACACATACAGGGACTGAATTCATTCTCTGCATACAGCTAATTATAGGCCGTGTGTATTTAGTCCTGTCTATTACCTGGTGATGTGAGGGGCTGGGGAACCTCCATTATGACGTTCTTGTACAGATCTCTGTGTCCTTCTAAATACTCCCACTCCTCCGTGGAGAAATAGACAGCGACATCCTGACACCTTATAGGAACCTGACACATACAATGATACCGTCATCCCCCGATCCCTTCATAGTGTTACTGTATAATGTCCCAGCATTCCCAGCAGTGTCACCTCTCCAGTCAGCAGCTCAATCATCTTGTAGAGGAGTTCTAGGATCTTCTGGTCATTGATGTCCTCATGGATCAGGGGGTGAGGTGGAGACCCCGTGATTGGGCTCAGGGGTCTTCCACATCCCTCAGACACAGGGTCCTGACAGCGATCACTAGAGGTCTTCTTCACCACTGTGTAATCCTGGTTATGGAGAGACACATTAATAAATATCACTACAGACATTTCCAGAGTCCTCACCTCGCCAGTTCTGTCCATCTGTTATTCCCATAGATAATGATGTAATGTGACGTCATCAGAATCTCTCACCTCTCCAGTGAGATGGAAGAGGATCTCTAGGGTGAGGTGTAACATCCTCTCCACCATCTTGTCTCTGTCCATATCCATCCTTGATGGGTAAATCAGGAAAATTCTCTTCTGTAGAAGATCTTCACTGAGAGGATCCGATATTGTAGAGACCTGAATGAGAAGAAGATGATCCGATGTAACATCATAAGAATCCTGTGTAATAATACAATTACTGGAGATAATAAGGGAAACATATGAGGAGATTTATTATCTTACAGGGTTTAGTTTTCTTCCCTGACATCTACTAATAAAACTTATATATTTAGGCCACAGACAACAAGCAGTTTCCTCCTCGGAGTCGGCAGCTGAACACGTTCCTCATAGACTCATCTTCCATAACGCTAATTCTCGTCTCATTACCGACACTGGAATCGGCATTAGCAATACTGCAGGAGAGATTCATTACACGTGACATGAGAAATAACTCCTTCATGATGAGGACGACATCTTCATCTTCTACTGCGGCTCTAGAGACAGATGTGGCCAGAGTCGGTCACTGCCTCCATCCCCACCGGCCGTCTATATGAAGGTTTCCCGTCTTCCCCGCACTGGAATCTTCTATCACGTTAGATCTCAGCTCTGAGTCACACACAGAAGTTTGAGGCTTTTAGAAAAGATTTTTAGTTTACACAAACACAACGGACAGAAATGATCTGATCCCAAAGTCTCCATGTACAGTGATTTATGGGGATTATTTCTGGCCTTAGGCTTTCCTATATTACAAGAAAAACTCCAGAAAAAGCCGATATTAAAATGTTTCTAAAGAAAAATTGGCTCCAACAATTCTTGTAAGAAGAAAAAAAACATGGAAAAAGCAGAAGACCCCTGTACATTTTATTATATTTCAACAAGTGAAACATTTATTAAAAAGAAATGAATCTTTTTGGTCCCCAGAACATAGATGTACACCGCAGGGACAGCACAGATGAGGCTGCAACAAATCCCTGACAGTTTAACCACCATGGTTTGGCCGACCATATAATGTATTTGGGGGCCTCCCGACAGATGATGTCAGGGCAGAGAAGGATCCGGCATCCTGAATTTCAGAGGATAATCCGTTTGTTCTTCCTGTAGATAATCCTCCTCTAGAGGAGTCTGGAGGCGACTCTCTCATACAGACCACAGGAAAGCTGGAATATTTGTGTGTATGGGGGAGTCGGGAGAGATCGCCGTCTGCCAAATGACCGATCAGCCAACTCTGGTCTCATGTGTATGGGGCCATTAGTATTACACTGACAGGCAGTGATGATACACGGCACTACAGTAGTACAGGGCATCACCGGAGCCATCAGAGGCTTGTATGTTGTATGATCGCACTGATCAGAGGGGTTTAAAAAAGGTTTAAAGTAGAAAAAAATATCACAGTTTCAGCAACAAGAAATATCCATCACTATATGGAAAGCAGAGTCACTGCACAATGTTAGTTACGTCACGTCCATAACTACTTTATTATACTCTATTATCCTGTACACAGCGGAGTAGATAGAAATCACAGATCCCACAGCAATAGCTGGAATTGGGCCCTCCAACGTAAAGAAAAAAAAATCTATCTATATAAACGGTTCAAAAAAATAAAGGGAACACTTAAACAACAGAATATAACTCCAACTAAATCAAACTTCTGTGAAATCAAACTGTCCACTTAGGAAGCAACACTGATTGACAATCAATTTCACATGCTGTTGTGCAAATGGAATAGACAACAGATGGAAATTATTGGCAATTATCAAGACACCCTCAATAAAGGAGTGGTTCTGCAGGTGGAGACCACAGACCTCATCTCAGTACCAATGCTTTCTGGCTGATGTTTTGGTCACTTTTGAATGTTGGCTGTGCTTTCTTACTCGTGGCAACATGAGACGGACTCTACAACCCACACAAGTGGCTCAGGTAGTGCAGCTCATCCAGGATGGCACATCAATGCGAGCTGTGGCAAGAAGGTTTGCTGTGTCAGTCAGCGTAGTGTCCAGAGGCTGGAGGTGCTACCAGGAGACAGGTCAGTACACAAGGAGATGTGGAGGGAGCCGTATGAGGGCAACAACCCAGCAGCAGGACCGCTACCTCCACCTTTATGCAAGGAGGAACAGGAGGAGCACTGCCAGAGCCCTGCAAAATGATCTTCAGCAGGACACAAATGTTCATGTGTCTGCACAAACGGTTACAAAACGACTCCATGAGGATGGTCTGAGGGCCCGACGTCCACAGATGGGGGTTGTGCTCACAGCCCAACACCGTACAGGATGCTTGGCATTTCCCACAGAACACCAGGATAGGCAAATTCACCACTGGCGCCCTGTGCTCTTCACAGATGGAAGCAGGTTCACACTGAGCACATGTGACAGCCGTGACAGAGTCTGGAGACGCCGTGGAGAGCGATCTGCTGCCTGCAACATCCTTCAGCATGACCGGTTTGGCAGAGGTCAGTAATGGTGTGGAGTGGCATTTCTTTGGAGGCCACATGATGTTGGGCTGTGAGCACAACCCCCATGGAGACACAATTGTGCCTTTACCTGGAGATAAATTCCCAGTGGGGGCAATTTCCAAAATGCAATAACTTAAGTGGGGAATTCAGCTCTTTTCACACTTAAGGGATCTGTATATGGAGTCTACAAACTACAGTGGGGAAAATAAGGATTTGTTACGTGGCCAATTTTGGGGGAAAGTCACATTTTTGTGAGGAAAAAAAGTACAATTGTCATTTTTTGCTTCCACATTGCTTAAATGCCTGTCACACTGTCCGAATTCAGATATTATCCTGTCAGAAAGGAGAATACAGGGAGTGAAAGGGTTAATAGGACTCACAGGAGGAACCGGCCCAGAAAGCAGAAGATGCAGCGAGTGTCTGCCACATATATGACTGCTCTGTGTGCACAGGACCTGTGATGAGGTCACAGGAGGGGAGGAGTCAGAGGTCACATGATCAGGGGCCTCAGTGTGTGCAGGACTCAGTGTGCTGGAGCGCTCCCGATAATCAGCTGCTGTGTGTCGCGCTGTGTGATAGTCACAGCACCTGCATGGAGAGCGACACATGCAGCTGATTATCGGGAGCGCTCCAGGGATCCGGGCCTTCACTAGACCCCTGTACAGCTGTATAATGAGGCCCAGGCTTTATTGTGAAGGGACAGGAGTGAGGGCCTGTGCCCAGGAGCTACAGTCTGAGGAAAGGGCTAAAAAGCCTTCACTAGACCCCTGTACAGCTGTATAATGATGCCCAGGCTTTATAGTGAAGGGAAAGGAGTGAGGACCTGTGCCCAGGAGCTACAGTCTGAGGAAAGAGCTAAAAAACCTTCACTAGACCCCTGTACAGCTGTATAGTGAGGCCCAGGCTTTATAGTGAAGGGACAGGAGTGAAGGCCTGTGCCCAGGAGCTACAGTCTGAGGAAAGGGCTAAAAAGCCTTCACTAGACCCCTGTACAGCTGTATAATGAGGCCCAGGCTTTATAGTGAAGGGACAGGAGTGAGGGCCTGTTCCTAGGAGCTACGGACTGAGGAAAGGGCTAAAAAGCCTTCACTAGACCCCTGTACAGCTGTATAATGAGGCCCAGGCTTTATAGTGAAGGGACAGGAGTGAGGGCCTGTTCCTAGGAGCTACGGACTGAGGAAAGGGCTAAAAAGCCTTCACTAGACCCCTGTACAGTTGTATAATGAGGCCCAGGCTTTATAGTGAAGGGACAGGAGTGAGGGCCTGTTCCTAGGAGCTACGGACTGAGGAAAGGGCTAAAAAGCCTTCACTAGACCCCTGTACAGCTGTATAATGAGGACCAGGCTTTATAGTGAAGGGACAGGAGTGAGGGCCTGTTCCCAGGAGCTACAGTCTGAGGAAAGGGCTAAAAAGCCTTCACTAGACCCCTGTACAGCTGTATAATGAGGCCCAGGCTTTATAGTGAAGGGACAGGAGTGAGGGCCAGTGCCCAGGAGCTACAGACTGAGGAAAGAGCTAAAAAAACCTTCACTAGACCCCTGTACAGCTGTATAATGAGGCCCAGGCTTTATAGTGAAGGGACAGGAGTGAGGGCCTGTTCCCAGGAGCTACAGACTGAGGAAAGAGCTAAAAAGCCTTCACTAGACCCCTGTACAGCTGTATAATGAGGCCCAGGCTTTATAGTGAAGGGACAGGAGTGAGGGCCTGTTCCTAGGAGCTACGGACTGAGGAAAGGGCTAAAAAGCCTTCACTAGACCCCTGTACAGCTGTATAATGAGGACCAGGCTTTATAGTGAAGGGACAGGAGTGAGGGCCTGTTCCCAGGAGCTACAGTCTGAGGAAAGGGCTAAAAAGCCTTCACTAGACCACTGTACAGCTGTATAATGAGGCCCAGGCTTTATAGTGAAGGGACAGGAGTGAGGGCCAGTGCCCAGGAGCTACAGTCTGAGGAAAGGGCTAAAAAGCCTTCACTAGACCCCTGTACAGCTGTATAATGAGGCCCAGGCTTTATAGTGAAGGGACAGGAGTGAGGGCCTGTTCCTAGGAGCTACGGACTGAGGAAAGGGCTAAAAAGCCTTCACTAGACCCCTGTACAGCTGTATAATGAGGCCCAGGCTTTATAGTGAAGGGACAGGAGTGAGGGCCTGTTCCTAGGAGCTACGGACTGAGGAAAGGGCTAAAAAGCCTTCACTAGACCCCTGTACAGCTGTATAATGAGGCCCAGGCTTTATAGTGAAGGGACAGGAGTGAGGGCCTGTTCCTAGGAGCTACGGACTGAGGAAAGGGCTAAAAAGCCTTCACTAGACCCCTGTACAGCTGTATAATGAGGACCAGGCTTTATAGTGAAGGGACAGGAGTGAGGGCCTGTTCCCAGGAGCTACAGTCTGAGGAAAGGGCTAAAAAGCCTTCACTAGACCCCTGTACAGCTGTATAATGAGGCCCAGGCTTTATAGTGAAGGGACAGGAGTGAGGGCCAGTGCCCAGGAGCTACAGACTGAGGAAAGAGCTAAAAAAACCTTCACTAGACCCCTGTACAGCTGTATAATGAGGCCCAGGCTTTATAGTGAAGGGACAGGAGTGAGGGCCTGTTCCCAGGAGCTACAGACTGAGGAAAGAGCTAAAAAGCCTTCACTAGACCCCTGTACAGCTGTATAATGAGGCCCAGGCTTTATAGTGAAGGGACAGGAGTGAGGGCCTGTTCCTAGGAGCTACGGACTGAGGAAAGGGCTAAAAAGCCTTCACTAGACCCCTGTACAGCTGTATAATGAGGACCAGGCTTTATAGTGAAGGGACAGGAGTGAGGGCCTGTTCCCAGGAGCTACAGTCTGAGGAAAGGGCTAAAAAGCCTTCACTAGACCCCTGTACAGCTGTATAATGAGGCCCAGGCTTTATAGTGAAGGGACAGGAGTGAGGGCCAGTGCCCAGGAGCTACAGACTGAGGAAAGAGCTAAAAAAACCTTCACTAGACCCCTGTACAGCTGTATAATGAGGCCCAGGCTTTATAGTGAAGGGACAGGAGTGAGGACCTGTTCCCAGGAGCTACAGACTGAGGAAAGAGCTAAAAAGCCTTCACTAGACCCCTGTACAGCTGTATAATGAGGCCCAGGCTTTATAGTGAAGGGACAGGAGTGAGGGCCAGTGCCCAGGAGCTACAGACTGAGGAAAGAGCTAAAAAGCCTTCACTAGACCCCTGTACAGCTGTATAATGAGGCCCAGGCTTTATAGTGAAGGGACAGGAGTGAGGGCCTGTTCCCAGGAGCTACAGTCTGAGGAAAGGGCTAAAAAGCCTTCACTAGACCCCTGTACAGCTGTATAATGAGGCCCAGGCTTTATAGTGAAGGGACAGGAGTGAGGGCCAGTGCCCAGGAGCTACAGACTGAGGAAAGAGCTAAAAAAACCTTCACTAGACCCCTGTACAGCTGTATAATGAGGCCCAGGCTTTATAGTGAAGGGACAGGAGTGAGGACCTGTTCCCAGGAGCTACAGACTGAGGAAAGAGCTAAAAAACCTTCACTAGACCCCTGTACAGCTGTATAATGAGGCTCAGGCTTTATAGTGAAGGGACAGGAGTGAGGACCTGTTCCCAGGAGCTACAGTCTGAGGAAAGGGCTAAAAAGCCTTCACTAGACCCCTGTACAGCTGTATAATGAGGCCCAGGCTTTATAGTGAAGGGACAGGAGTGAGGACCTGTTCCCAGGAGCTACAGTCTTAGGAAAGAGCTAAAAAGCCTTCACTAGACCCCTGTACAGCTGTATAATGAGGCCCAGGCTTTATAGTGAAGGGACAGGAGTGAGGGCCTGTGCCCAGGAGCTACAGTCTGAGGAAAGGGCTAAAAAGCCTTCACTAGACCCCTGTACAGCTGTATAATGAAGCCCAGGCTTTATAGTGAAGGGACAGGAGTGAGGGCCTGTGCCCAGGAGCTACAGACCGAGGAAAGGGCTAAAAAGCCTTCACTAGACCCCTGTACAGCTGTATAATGAGGCCCAGGCTTTATAGTGAAGGGACAGGAGGGCCTGTTCCCAGGAGCTACAGTGTGAGGAAAGGGCTAAAAAGCCTTCACTAGACCCCTGTACAGCTGTATAATGAGGCCCAGGCTTTATAGTGAAGGGACAGGAGGAAGAAAAGTGGGGGAAGGAGCCAGAAGAGCCGGACTGCCCATCACTAACCTGCAGAGCCGCACTCCACATATATGGCTGCTCTGTGCACAGGACCTGTGATGAGGTCACAGGAGGGGAGGAGTCAGGAGCCTCAGTGTGTGAAGGATGAGGGGAAGTTTATGTGTGGGGTCAGGAGGGGTTTACAGGGTGCATGTAGAAGAGCCGAGTGTGTACGAGGTGTACGGAGCGGAGCCGTGTGTGTATGAGGTGTACGGAGCGGAGCCGCGTGTGTACGAGGTGTACGGAGCGGAGCCGCGTGTGTACGAGGTGTTCGGAGCGGAGCCGTGTGTGTACGAGGTGTACGGAGCGGAGCCGCGTGTGTACGAGGTGTACGGAGCGGAGCCGCGTGTGTACGAGGTGTACGGAGCGGAGCCGCGTGTGTACGAGGTGTACGGAGCGGAGACGTCTGTGTACGAGGTGTACGGAGCGGAGCCCTGTGTGTACGAGGTGTACGGAGCGGAGCCGCGTGTGTACGAGGTGTACGGAGCGGAGCCGTGTGTGTACGATGTGTACGGAGCGGAGCTGCGTGTGTACGAGGTGAAATGTTTTAGACTCAAATTTTTCTATTTCACAGAGAGTAAAATGGAGCCACAATTTACACAGAAATTTCTCCATAAACCTGAGGTCAGGAATGACTGCACACGGCCGGGCTCCAATGGGGAGAGTCACTGTTTTGCTTTTTGGAGCACTAATTTGGCAGTCCTCGCTTGTGGGGGCCAGTTGTAAAGCCCCCGATGTTTGTGGACAACGTACGACCCCCTAAAGTTACCCCATTTCAGACTCTGTACCCATCAGGGAAGTCATCTATGGGTGTAATGGGCATTTTTATCTTACAGGTGTCACTGATTTCTTTACTACTTGGCTGTGAAGATAATATTACGTGTTCCGAGGTGCAGCGAGTGGTTCACCTCAAGGACATCTGAGTGGGCTCCTAACCAGATGTTATGATGGTGCCTCACATGCCTTGTCAGTGCCTCTCTTCTCACTATGGTCACTGCAGCTTCTCAGTGGGTCGACCTCCCAGGGCTGTGGGGTACTCGGTACCGGGCCCTATGAGCTTCAATGGGAGATGTCACGGCAGCTGAGACCCGGCCCGTGGCCCTGGGCGCCCATTGTAAAAGGAGTTGTTGCAGTGTGCTTAGAGTGATGAAAGTTTATGAGTGATTCGTGACGCCACCTGTGGTGTTTGGCAATAGAGATGTAAGCCGACGCTGCAGACAGATCCTCTGGGACAGATAGTGTGGTGCAGCAGTGATGTTATAGCCCTCCACAGGCAGGGCTGTAGTCCCAGGGCAGTGTAGAGACGCGTTGCAGGAATGGTGCAGTGTAGGCACAGGGATGCAGCGGTGCCAGGTGTGTGTGACGCGGGAATGAGTGGAGGACACCAGGGCATGTAGTTCCAAAGCTTTACTCACAGTCTGTTGTACAAACAGGTGCCTGCCTCCGTGCCGTGTCCTCCAGGTCAGGGACTCAGTCAACCTCCAGGCCAGATGGAATACTCCTTTCCAACACTCCGCCCACATGTACCTTTCTGAATGTCTCCTCTTATAGCGCCTTTAAATGAAGTACTCCTAGTACTGAGTTACACTGGAGTTCCTCCTGTCCGATGTTCTTATGAACTCTACTTGTACGGCAGACAGCTGTAGCCTGCTTCGGGGACTCCTTGCTACTAAGTCCCGGCTCACTATCCAGTTGCTGTTGTGCCCCCAAGTCTTGTGTGGGAATAAAGCGGTCACTCCTTCTATTCCTCCGGTGTCTGCTGCAGGACCATTAGTGTTGTGAGTTCATTCTCCTCTTCACCTTTGATGTCTGATGAACTCCCTCTGCTGGTGAAGAGAGGTAATGAAATTGAATGGGATGGGAAGAACCTGTCATCTGAACAGGCGGAGTGTGATTGGACATCTGGAATTTCTGAGTGGATATAAGGCAGCCGACGCCCTGCAGGGTGGCTGTGATCCTTTCTGCTCTGAGCTCTTGCATCCAGTTTTAGTTCCAGTCTACTAAAAGCTAAGTTTTTGCCCTGCTATTATTCCATGAGATTTTGTCTGGTTTCCTTAGTGTTTATATTCAGCCAGTCCTGGTTGGGACTGGCTGAATTCCATTTTTGTCTCTGATCAGTTTATCTCTTTGCTCTGTTTTCAGAATATACCTGAGTGCTGATATAGTGGTTTTGAAGTCTAGCGACTTCAGGGCCTTTTTCCCTATCAGACGGTTGGGACATTTTTGGTAGGGTTTTTTGCGGATTGCAGACAGCATCTTTTCTGTCCTGTCCTATCTAGTTAGTTGGGCCCCATCATTTGCTCAGCCTGTCTTTCTGTCTGTGTTTGTGTTTTCATCTGTATTTCACCGACAATACATGTTGGGGGCTGTCTATTGCTTTGGGGTCTGCTCTGGGGCAGTTTAGATTTCCCCTTTCCTTCTTTAGGCTTATGTAGTTCTCCGGCTGTGACGAGGGGTCTAGGGCACAGTAGGAACCCCCCACGGCTACTGTTAGTTGTGGTGTATAGGATCAGGGGTCTGCAATCCGATAGCTATCAACCTCCCCGGTTTTCTGGACTTAGCTTGTATTTTTGTTTTCTCCTCCTCCGGTGACTCATTCATAATAGAATCACCAGCCATACCGCAGATTCTAGGGTACTCAATAGCAGGAAAGAATTGTAAAAAAAAAAAAAAAATGTGTCAGATTTTTTTTTTTTGTGTATATTTTTTCCTCTATTTCTCTGAGGCCGTAGGGGGAATTTTTTCTCAATGGAGATTAAGCAATTGTCTGATCGTGTGGAGCAGCTTACTGCTGAAGTGCGGGGAATTTCCACCTATCTTGCTCATTCACATGCTGCTGAACCAAAGATCCCTACTCCTGATGTGTTTTTTGGGGATCGGTCTAAATTTCTGAATTGTAAGAATAATTGTAAATTATTTTTTGCCTTGAAGCCTAACTCATCGGGGAACTCCGCGCAGCAGGTTAAAATTGTCATCTCTTTGCTGCGCGGCGATCCCCAGGATTGGGCGTTTTCTTTGAAACCTGATGATCCTATTCTTACTAATGTGAACGCATTTTTTCAAGCCTTGGGGTTGTTGTATGATGAACCTAATGCTATTGATCAGGCTGAAAAGGCCCTGTTGGCATTGAGCCAGGGTCAGGATTCTGCAGAGTTGTACTGTCAAAAATTCCGAAAGTGGGCGGCCCTCACTACCTGGAATGATGGTGCCTTGGCAGCTCTCTTTCGAAAGGGTTTGTCAGAAACCGTAAAAGATACTATGGTGGGATTTCCTGTTCCTTCTGGTCTTGTCGATTCTATGTCATTAGCCATTCAGGTTGATCGGCGTTTGCGTGAACGCAAAACTGCACGAGAGGTGTTGCCACCTGTTGAACAAATGTCTGAACCTATGCAATGTGATAGAGTTTTGTCTAGGGCGCAATGTCAGGAGTTCAGAAGGCGTAATAAGCTGTGTTTTCTCTGTGGAGATGCCTCTCATATTATTTCTGTCTGCCCTAAATGAGAGAAACGTTTTGCACACACATTTGCTGTGGGTGGTGTTCAACCTAAGTTTCTTCTGGCAATTACTCTGATCTGCTCCCTGTCCACATTTTCCGCTAAGGCTTTTGTGGATTCGGGAGCAGCTCTGAACCTGATGGACTTGGATTTTGCTAAACATTGTGGGTTTCCTATGACACCTCTGCGGACGCCTATCCCTTTGAGGGGGATTGATGCTACTCCTTTGGCGAAGAATAAACCTCAGTTTTGGTCCCAGGTCGTAATGCGGGTCGCCCCAGACCATCAAGAAAATTGCAGATTTTTGGTGTTGCATAATTTGCATGATACCCTCATTCTGGGGTTTCCCTGGTTGCAAATCCATAATCCAGTTTTGGATTGGAAATCTTTATCTCTGGTGAGTTGGGGTTGTAGGTGTGCCCTTAGTGACGCTCCTGTTTTCTCCACCTCTCCCCAGTCGCATGATGTTCCTGACTACTGACTATTTGGCTGATTTTTATGATGTATTTAGTGAGAATGAGTCTGCGTCTTTGCCTCCTCATAGGAGTTAGGACTGTGCAATTGAGCTGAGCCCTGGGTGTAAATTTCCCAAGGGTCGACTTTTCAATTTATCAGTACCCGAGCACGAGGCTATGCGATCCTATATTAAGGAGTCGTTGGAGAAGGGTCATATTAGACCATCCTCTTCACCCTTAGGTGCTGGGTTTTTTTTTGTGGCCAAGAAAGATGGTTCATTAAGGCCTTGTATTGACTATCGTTCCCTCAACAAAATTACGGTTAAATATCAGTATCCGTTACCCCTGATTTCTGATCTATTCTCCAGAGTTAAAGGTGCTTGCTGGTTTACCAAGCTTGACCTCAGGGGGGCGTATAATCTTATTCGCATTAAGCAGGGGGATGAATGGAAGATGGCATTTAATACTCCGGAGGGACATTTTGAGTACCTGGTGATGCCTTTTGGGCTCACTAATGCCCCTTCTGTCTTCCAGTGCTTCATGAATGATATTTTCCGAGACTTTGTGGATAAATTTTTGATCATCTATCTGGATGATATTTTGATCTTTTCCAAGGATTGGGACTCTCATGTGGAACATGTTCGGACTGTGTTCCGGATTTTGAGGGAGAATTCCCTTTATGTCAAGGGATCGAAATGCCTTTTTGGTGTACAGAAGATTTCATTTTTGGGATTTATTTTGTCTCCATCAACTATTGAAATGGACCCGGCCAAGGTACAGGCCATTTATGATTGGGTTCAGCCCACTTCTTTGAAGGCCCTCCAGAAGTTTTTGGGTTTTGCTAATTTTTATCGTAAATTTATAGCTAATTTTTCTGGTATTGCCAAACCATTGACTGATTTGACTAAGAAGGGGGCTGATGTGCTGAATTGGTCTCCGGAGGCTGTTTCTTCTTTTCAGGAGCTGAAGCAAAGGTTCACTTCTGCTCCGGTTTTGCGGCAACCTGATGTCTCACTCCCGTTTCAGGTAGAGGTGGACGCTTCTGAGATTGGTGCAGGAGCTGTTTTGTCCCAAAAAGATCCTGTAACATCTAAAATGAATCCCTGTGCTTTCTTTTCCCGAAAGTTCTCCCCATCCGAACGTAACTATGATGTGGGGAATCGGGAACTGATAGCCATGAAATGGGCATTTGGGGAGTGGAGACATTGGTTGGAGGGAGCTAAACATCAAGTCGTGGTCCTTACTGACCACAAGAATTTGATTTACCTGGAGTCGGCCAAACGCTTGAATCCTAGACAGGCTAATGTTTTTCACACATTTTGATTTTGTGGTCTCTTTTCTTCCGGGCACTAAGAATGTCAAGGCAGACGCTCTCTCTAGGAGTTTCTTTGCTGATTCTCCTATTGTGACCAAGCCTGCTACCATCTTAGGTGAGGGGGTAGTTCTTTCTGCCATCTCGCCCAATTTGAGACGTGTTCTGGAAGAGTTTCAGGAGGACAAACCTGAGCGTTGTCCTATTGGAAAATTGTATGTTTCTGACCAGTGGAGAAAGAGAGTGATGTCTGAGGTTCATTGCTCCGCATTGGCTGGTCATTCAGGTATTTTTGGTACTAGAAGTTTGGTGAGTCGGTCTTTTTGGTGGCCCGCCTTGTCTCGTGATGTCAGGAATTTTGTGTAGTCCTGTGGGACTTGCTCCCGGTCTAAACCTTGTTCTCGCTCTAGTGGGTTGTTGATGCCTTTGCCGGTGCCCCGGAGGCCATGGACCCATATTTCAATGGATTTTATCTCTGATATGCCTGTTTCTCAGAGAATGACTGTTATTTGGGTGATTTGTGATAGATTCTCTAAGATGGTCCATCTTGTACCACTCCCTAAGTTGCCATCTTGCTCAGAGTTGGTGCCCTTGTTTTTGCAACAGGTGGTTCGCTTGCACGGGATTCCTGAGAACATTGTATCTGACAGAGGAGTTCAGTTTGTTTCTAGATTTTGGAGGACTTTCTGTTCCAAGCTGGGAATTCAGTTGTCCTTCTCCTCTGCGTTTCACCCTCAGACCAATGGGCAGACGGAGAGAACAAACCAGACTTTGGAGTCGTATATGAGATGTTTTATTTCTGCTGATCAGGATGATTGGGTTTCATTTTTGCCCTTGGCCGAATTTGCTTTAAATAGAGCTAGTTCTGCCACTTTGATGTCACCTTTTTTTTGTAACTTTGGGTTTCATCCTCGATTCTCTTCAGGGCAGGTGGAGTCTTCTGCCTACCCAGGTGTTGACACTGTGGTGGAGAGAATGCACCAGATCTGGGACCAAGTGGTGGATAAGTTGTCTCTCTCCCAGGAAAAGGCCCAGCGGTTTTCCAACCGGCATAGCACCATTGGTCCCCGGTTTAAGGTGGGTGATATGGTTTGGTTGTCATCAAAGAATATCTCTATGAAGGTGGCTTCTCCAAAATTTAAACCTAGATTTATTGGACCTTACAAGATTTTGGAGATTCTTAATCCGGTCTCTTTTCGATTGGCTCTTCCTGTTACATTCAAGATCCATAACGTGATTCATAAGTCTCTGTTAAAGAGGTTTGTTGAGCCAGTAGTTCCTGTGGTGGCACCTCCTGACCCTGTATTGGTTGAAGGTAATGTGGAATATGAGGTTGAGAAGATACTGGATTCTCGTCTGGCTAGACGGAGACTCCAGTATTTGGTTAAATGGAAGGGTTATGGCCAGGAGGATAATTCTTGGGTCCCTGCATCTGATATTCATCCTGGTTGGGACTGGCTGAATTCCATTTTTGTCTCTGATCAGTTTATCTCTTTGCTCTGTTTTCAGAATATACCTGAGTGCTGATATAGTGATTTTGAAGTCTAGCGACTTCAGGGCCTTTTTCTCTATCAGACGGTTGGGACATTTTTGGTAGGGTTTTTTGCGGATTGCAGCCAGCATCTTTTCTGTCCTGTCCTATCTAGTTAGTTGGGCCCCATCGTTTGCTCAGCCTGTCTTTCTGCCTGCTTGTGTTTTCATCTGTATTTCACCGACAATACATGTTGGGGGCTGTCTATTGCATTGGGGTCTGCTCTGGGGCAGTTTAGATTTCCCCTTTAATTCTTTAGGCTTATGTAGTTCTCTGGCTGTGACGAGGGGTCTAGGGCACCGTAGGAACCCCCCACGGCTACTGTTAGTTGTGTGGATAGGATTAAGGGTCTGCAATCCGATAGCTACCAACCTCTCCGGTTTTCTGGACTTAGCTTGTATTTTTGTTTTCTCCTCCGGTGACTCATTCATAACACATTAGTATCCATACAACCTCGGGGATCGGGCTCCGGCCTTGCGCTTAGAACTTCTAGGAAGGGTTCTCTTCTAACCCATGTCCTCTGTTCTCGTTTACTGCTCACGTTCCGTACTAATCTTTCTTTCTATGGAAAATCAGTCTTTCAGTCTATGTTGCTCTCTCTCTCTCTTCCTTTCCCGTGCCAGCAGACCCAGGTCACTGGGATCTGCTGCAGCACTTCCATCCATCTATCCCTCTCTACGGGGATCTTCTTCTCTCTCCTTACTCAACAACTGACTCCTCTCCCAAACTCTCCCCGCTCTCTTTAATGGAAACTAAACTCCACCCACCACCCAGCACGTTTCGTGTTCCAAGCAGGGAGCCACCAATGGGTGCTTTGCTACACTCCAAGCAGGGAGCCGTCGAAGGTGCTTTTCTACACTACATTGTGGTGTGGGGTGCAGGTGTTGGAGTGTGGTCAGGAGCCTCCAAGTTACCTGAATGGTGGGGTACACACCTCCGTAGGAGGTGCAGTACCTCTGTGGCAGCTGAGCCTCAGGGGTGCCACATACCCCCCGTTAAACACAGCACGTCCGCGGGCTGCAAGGGAAACAAAGTTGACAATACAGGAACATACAAATTTTTATATTGCATAATGAACATGTCTTATACTAAACTTCCCAATGTAGGAGGCACTGTTTCTTGAATGTTACAGTTTAACTGTCTATCAATATTTAAAGTTATGCTACCTAATTTAAGGTGCCATGGAAGCAAATAGTAACACATTTTCTAGCAATACATTGCCTTTCTGTCATTCTTCACATTTTTTACTTACCCTTAATTGACAACTGCTGGTGTCTGGTTCATCATCTGCATATTTTTGTTCAATTCTCCCACCATCTACTAACCTCCCTAAATCGGACATTTCCCTTTCCGTGGGTGGTACCACAATAACACCCCGGCAGCAGGCACGCTGTCTAGGCATTATGTTTGACACCAATCTCTCCTTCACATCCCATATACAATCTCTTGCCCACTCTTGCCGCTTACACCTAAAGAACATCTCTAGAATCCACCCTTTTCTCACCATGGAAACAACAAAAACCCTCACTGTAGCATTGTTCCACTCCCGCTTGGATTACTGCAACGCTCAATTAATTGGCCTCCCCGTCACTCGACTATCCCCTCTCCAGTCCATACTTAATGCAGCAGCCAGGGTTGTCCATCTGGCTAATCGGTACTCGGACGTGTCCTCTCTTCGTCAGTCATTACACTGGCTGCCCATTCATTATAGGATCCAATTCAAAGTACTTGTTCTCACCCACAAAGCTCTCCATGGTGCGTGCCCCCCTACATCTTTTCCTTCATTTCTGTCTATCGGCCTAGCCAATCGCTGCGCTCTGCAAATGACTTTCGACTAACCTCTGCACTAATCCGTACCTCCCACTCCCGACTCCAAGACTTCTCCCGTGCTGCGCCTATCCTCTGGAATGCTCTACCCCAAGAAATTAGGACTAACCTCAATTTGCATAGTTTTAGGCGCTCCCTCAAAACACATTTGTTCAGAGTGGCTTATCACGTTCACTAATCAAAGTCATTCTATGTGTAAGTGTGCGTGTGTAGCCCATTCACTATCTCCATCCATCCTTCACTCCCTCAAGATGGCTGGACCTTCATTGTAAATATACAATTGTAAATACACACCTGTACTTTGTATCTCCCTCACCTCATTGTAGATTGTAAGCTCTCACGAGCAGGGTCGTCTTATTTCGTCTTATTTTGCTTTAATTATTGCATTGTTAACGTTGTTACTTATGGCTTGTGTTTTGAAACTGTTAAACTGTAAAGCGCTGCGGAACATGTTGGCACTATATAAATAAAGATTATTATTATTATTATTATTAATAATTCTCACATCTTTATTCAAACATTGTAAAACATTCACTATATTTCTTTCTCAATTAAACCCTATGAAATATGTCATTAATACTTTCACTACACACTATCACTTTCTAGTTTCTTGTTCAAAAATACTAAGCATTATTACTAAGTGCAAAGAGTAGACATTGGACCGGCCATCATGTCTGGAAATGTCCTTATAACGAGGTAGTCCTTGTTCCAAGGGAAGGTTCCTATGTAAAACCAAGAGAGAGCACCTAAAAAGGTGCAAACTATTTACATTAGCAGTTCTGGATCACTCAATGTCCATGATCTCCACAGTTCAAGTGTAACGGCTACCAATCAAACTTGGCAACAACTGGATCCAATGGGAAAAAACAAGAAAACAAAAACATGATAACCAAAATAGAAAAACAAGCACTAAGGTGGAAATACCCTCCTGGGTAACAAAAGTTAGTTTAAATCAACATTATGGCTGGTTATCCCCTCCTGGGGTTCTGGAAGCTGGTTGCTTGGGCTGCTTCCAGGGGAGATGCTCTGGGTCTCCAGATGGGTTGATGAATCACTGATCCTCGGTAGGAATTCTGGAGACAGCTGCTGCCTGAGGTACAGCAGGGGTAGGCATATCAGCTGTTGCTGGTGATGTCTCTGCCACCAGTAAGTCGATAGGAGTGGCAGCTGGTATCAATGGATAAGGTTCTTCATCCTCTGGGGGTACTGCTGCTCTGGTCCTTGGTCTAATATCTAGGGATGCCGTGGCCTGTTGACGTAGGTAGGAGGCTACACGGGGGTTTTGCAGCTGCGGCCAAGAGAACCCATGATGCGTTTCAATGTCCCGAAGCGGCCTAGACTCGTCCAAGCCCTGAAGGTGTCGTATGGTGCGGCCTATTCCAACCGCACCCTCCTCAGCAGGGATTTCTTCCACCTTCTCATCTCCGTCAGCCTAATGCCCCTGGATGACTCGTCCAATACCCCCATTTCAAGCTCCAGCAGGCCAGCCTCCGACAATGAGAATTCGGGGGTAGCCCGTTAGGAGGGCCAGCATCTATACCTAGTGCCTCCCGAAGGTGCAGTCTCGGCTCCGGTGCAGGCACGGTGCGGGTCCTGGTGGCAACAGTGGTAGTCAGGGCTGCCCGGGTAGATATGAGTGACGGCGGTGGAACAGATGGCGGCTCCCGGTCCGCGGGGGCCTCCGGTGGGACCTGTGCGGCCGCGTCAGGTCCAGACGGGAGCTCCTCTTCCTCCGCTTCAACTCCCAAAGCCTCACACAGCGGCGATGGTAATGGAGAGATTGCAAAGGATGCTGCAGGTGGTGTTGCAGTGGTCGCAGGCTCTACAGGATTTGCCTGGGGGAGATCCGGTGCAGCGATGGCGGGTACCGGTGACTGGGGTACCGCGGGTGTAGGCCCCTCCTGGGCACGCTGCAGATTCAAGGTCCATAAGGCTTCGTGTCTCAGTTGTAAACGGTGCGCCAGCTGGGCAATCTCGTCTTCCAGCTGCTGGCGGTTCATCCTGGAAGCCAGGTCAGAGCCTTCAGCCATTGCGCCGGGGAGATTCAGCTCAACCTCCTCGCGCTTCACAGGCCTCCTACCTTCTCCTTCCAATATGGTGTTCTTGCATTCTTCTTGCCTGGGCTCTTTTCCCGCCACTGGCTCTCGCCCCTCCTTCTGAGGGCGGCGTCTTCTTCCTACTTCTCCATACCAAGCCAGTATACAAACCCCTCAGGGGGGCCATGTTGCTGTCGCATAGAAGTTCAGACAGGGGAGGCCCGGGACTGTCTGCGCTCTTTTCTTAGGATCACCCATATTGTCACGCCCTTCTTCACCACACCGGCGGCCATTTTTAGCGTTCATTTTACAGTCTATTAAATTGGGTCTTCTGCACATTTCAAAAGATTTGAGTCTTAGGCACACAGAACCCGATGGCATCGGATCTCATCATCCTGTTCGTGACGCCAAAGTTGGGTCGCCCTCTCAGGGCTGTGGGGTAGAATCATAGAATCGTAGAGTTGGAAGGGACCTCCTGGGCCATCTGGTCCAACCCCCTGCTCAAAGCAGGATTCGCTAAATCATCCCAGTCAGATGTCTGTCCAGCCTCTGTTTGAAGACTTCCATTGAAGGAGAACTCACCACTTCTCATGGCAGCCTGTTCTACTCATTGATCACTGTCAAAAAGTTTTTTCTAATATCTAATCTGTGTCTCCTCCCATTCAGCTTCATCCCATTGGCCCGATGAGCTTCAATGGGAGATGTCACGGCAGCTGGGACCCGGCCCGTGGCCCTGGGCGCCCATTGTAAAAGGAGTTGTTGCAGTGTGCTTAGAGTGATGAAAGTTTATGAGTGATTCGTGACGCCACCTGTGGCGTTCGGCAATAGAGATGTAAGCCGACACTGCAGACAGATCCTCTGGGACAGATGGTGTGGTGCAGCAGTGATGTTATAGCCCTCCACAGGCAGGGCTGTAGTCCCAGGGCAGTGTAGACGCGTTGCAGGAATGGTGCAGTGTAGATGCAGCGGTGCCAGGTGTGTGTGATGCGGGAATGAGTGGAGGACACCAGGGCATGTAGTTCCAAAGCTTTACTCACAGTCTGTGGTACAAACAGGTGCCTGCCTCCGTGCCGTGTCCTCTGGGTCAGGGACTCAGTCAACCTCCAGGCCAGATGGAATACTCCTTTCCAACACTCCGCCAACATGTGCCTTTCTAAACGTCTCCTCTTATAGCGCCTTTAAATGAAGTACTCCTAGTACTGAGTTACACTGGAGTTCCTCCTGTCCGATGTTCTTATGAACTCTACTGGTACAGCAGGCAGCTGTAGCCTGCTTCGGGGACTCCTTGCTACTAAGTCCCGGCTCACTATCCAGTTGCTGTTGTGCCCCCAAGTCTTGTGTGGGAATAAAGCAGTCACTCCTTCTATTCCTCCGGTGTCTGCTGCAGGACCACTAGTATCCATGCAACCTCGGGGACCGGGCCCCGGCCTTGCGCTTAGAACTTCTAGGAAGGGTTCTCTTCTAACCCACGTCCTCTGTTCTCTTTTACTCCTCACGTTCCTTACTAATCTTTCTTTCTATGGAAAATCAGGCTTTCAGTCTATGTTGCTCGCTCTCTCTTCCTTTCCCGTGCCAGCAGACCCAGGTCACTGGGATCTGCTGCAGCACTTCCATCCATCTATCCCTCTCTCCGGGGATCTTCTTCTCTTTCCTTACTCAACAACTGACTCCTCTCCCAAACTCTCCCCGCTCTCTTTAATGTAAACTAAACTCCACCCAGCACGTTTCGTGTTCCAAGCAGGGAGCCACCAATGGGTGCTTTGCTACACTCCAAGCAGGGAGCCGCCGAAGGTGCTTTGCTACACTACTTTGTGGTGTGGGGTGCAGGTGTTGGAGTGTGGTCAGGAGTTTCCACCTTACCTGAATGGTGGGGTACCACACCTCAGGAGGTGCAGTACCTCTGTGGCGGCTGAGCCTCAGGAGCGCCACATCAGCATGTTGTTTCCATTTAGCCTTAGGGGGATTGGCCAGTCTGTACAGGAATTTAACCCTGCTGTCTCCTTCAGAGATTAGGTTCCCCAGCCTATCCCATGCTGGCAGGTCCTATATTAGGCAGCTCCACCATCCGCCCTCTGCTTGATGTTGATTCATAGGCAGTTCACTTTGCCTGTTGTACCTCACACTCGAGTCTCTGACCCACCAATCAGCTGAGGTAGTCTTGGGGACTACCCTGGAGTAGTTCCTGGTGTCTACCGGCTGTCCAGCCTATCCTCTGCACCAGTAGCTCTAGTGAAGTCCTGGTGGACACCTAGTTACACCTCTCTAGGGTAAGCCTGGCCGATGGTGCAGTGGGTCCACATCCACCAATGTTACACCAAGTAACTGTGCACACCTCACAACTTTTGAAGCACAGAAAGAGGCACAGATCATGAGACGCGCATAGCAGCAAATTTTGGCATCACCCTAATCCACGGCCATTTACCACTGCTTTCTCCCCCGGCAGGAGGAGTTGTCAGAGGGACACTGGTAGTGAGGAAAATTCAGCAGACGCCTGAGACTGCAGGGCGTAGACCCAAATCCGGGACTGACCGCTGTATCCGGGACAGTTGGGACTAGAGATGAGCAGATGGATTCATGGCTCTCTGGTCCAGCGTGCGTGGGACCTGGGGATTATTTTTTGTGCAGTCATTCACAGTCGGAGCCTCCAGAACGTTCTCCTCTTTATGTAGCGTCACTATACGACATCCGGCTTATTTGTGTCAGTAAGGCCGTGTTCACACATTGCAGAAATACCGTGTTTTTTGTTTTCTGCAGCATCCGCACCATCTACAATAACAATCTTCTCCCCCTTATTTGATGAGTTCTTGGTGCAGAGGTGAAGCCGCGGTTATAATGCGCTTTTTAGAGGACAGAAAAGCTTTGATTCTGCACTTAAAGTTTCTGCAGTTTTTTACCTGCGATTTTAGACACATAGAAGAGAAGAAAAAGGCCCAAATCGGCACAGATCAGCCGCGTCCTTGGGCACACAGCGGGCGCCTTTTATGGTAAAGTAGTTTTTATTAAAGATTTATTTACATAAATGGGGTAAAGAAAAAGGGGAGAGACCGATTATAAATACCCAGTAATACAGACAAGAACCAAACAACAGCAAAAAAGAGAAATGTAAAGTCATGAAAGAGGCAGAATAAAGGGGAGAAAGGGTTAAGGAGGAGAATGGGGAAGGAAAAATAGGGTTTGTTAACCCCTTAGAGACCTTGCCCTTTTTCGTTTTTGTGTTTTTGTTTTTCGCCCCCCTTCTTCCCACAGCCATAACTTTTTATGTTTCCGTCAGTATGGCCATGTTAGGGCTTGTTTTTTGCGGGACAAGTTGTGCTTTGGAACGACATCATTGGTTTTACCATATCGTGTACTCAAAAATGGGAAAAAAATTCCAAGGGCGGTGAAATTGCAAACAAAGTGTAACTCCACAACGTTTTTTGATTTTCTTTTTACCATATTCACCAAACGCTAAGACTGCCCTGCCATTATGATTCTCCAAGTCATTACAAGTTCATAGACACCAAACAGGTCTCAGTTCTTTTGTATTTAAGTGGTAAAAAAATCCAAAAATTGTTGGAAAAAAATTGCTCCATTTTCATGATCTTGGGTTGGGTGAGGGCTTATTGTTTGCGCGCCGAGCTCATGTTTTTATTGATCCCAATTTGGTGCAGATACGATCTTTTGATCATCCGTTATTGCATTTTAATGCAATGTCGCGGTGACCAAAAAACCTTAATTCTGGCATTCTGACTTTTTTTCTCACTACACCGTCTAGTGATCGGGTTGTTCCTTTCTTTATTGATAGATCAGGCGATTTTGAACGTGGCGATACCAAACTTGTGTATGTTTTATTTATCTTTTGTTTTATTTTGAATGGTGTGAAAGGGGGGGGGGATTTGAACTGTTATATTTTTTTTATTTTTTTAATATTTTTAAAAACATTTTTTTTACTTTTGGCCTGCTTCAATAGTTTCCATAACTCTGCAAAGGAATACGTGGATTTCATCCGCGCTGCCCAAACGATGACACTCCGGAAGGGTAATAAAGTTTGACAGTGGTTTATTCTACTCGTTTCAAGGTTTTTTGAACCTCTTCTTCAGGAAATACCACATGAAGCATACACAGGTGGTGCATTAAGTACACACAGATTTAAAAAAATGAGCTCCAGTCAGATGACAGATGTCAAAGTTCATAGTTAGCAGACAGTATAAATATTCATAGAAAGAGATAGAAGCTGTTCTTATATTCACATGTGTATTATAATTTCACAGGTTGGTGAACAAAAGGAAAAAAATAAGGAAAATTAAAAAACACATATATACTGAGCAAGAAAAGTGAATCTCAGACACGAACTCCTAGAGATACGCCTCAGCTTCCTCCAGCTCTGCCGCCCGACAATCAGACCACTCGGCTATACTAACAAGCTCCTGCAAGTGGATCCGATGTGGAAGAGACATAGGATGACATAAACCATTAGTTAGAAATTAAATTGTAAGGATCTAAATTTTAAACAATTAAAAATAAATGTTTTATTAATAAAAAAATATACTTTTTTTTAAATCTCAAGTTCGGCTTATTATAAAAAAAAAGGGAATCACTTATCTGCCAAAGCTCAGTGGCAGAGTGGGAAGGACGATGTGCTCCACACCCGCAATATTGTGCACACGCTCAGGATCGCACCGCAGGAGGAGCACACGGCGCTTCTCCCAATACCACACGGCTGTTACATCTCCCGCACAGAGTCAGATTATACAGCGACCGGTGTAAGTCACATCCCAAAGTTTAAAAACTCACTCCTTCAGCAGCGTTATTAACACCTCCTGAGGATAGCAAATCATGTCAGGGGATGATTTCTTTAGGACAAAGGAATGATTGGTTCTATATAAATATTTCTGAGAGGAATATTAACAAACTTAGAAAAATATATATATATACCAGTAATCATTTTTATAATTGTACTGGGGTCCACAGACAGTCCGGAAAGAGGAGAGGGTTAATGCTCTGTAGAACTACTATTTCTCTGAGTGGAGATAGAGTCGAAAAAATTGATAAAACAGTGTTTAGGGCTTTCCCTTACCCGCTCTGCGGGAAAAAGAGAGTGAAGCTATATATGTAATTATGGTGTAAAATGTATCAGGAAGGACCAAGAACACCTAAGGCCTCTTTCACAGTTCAGTTTTTTTGTGTCAGCTAAAATCCGCCAAAAGGACGGATAGCGGATCCGTTTTAGTACAGATGAAAACGGATGCCACCTGTCCGTTTTTTTGACGGATCCGCCAAATGAAGAATGCTAAAGGAATCGCAGCCTGGAAAAGAGGAGAGAGAGGGGGAGAGAGAGAGAGAGAGAATTTCGGGTTAAATGGAGGATCCGCCGGCCAAAAAAACGTTGCAAGCTCAGTTTGGAAGTTTTTGAGGATGTTGACGGACAACAACATTTTGGCGGATCCGCACAAAAACGGATGCAACGGACGGCAATCTGTCAAGATCCGCCAATAATGAAAGTCAATGGGGAAAAAAACGGATCCGCAAAGAAAAATGGCGGATCCGTTTTTTTTCCAAATCGGCGGATCTTGACTGATTGTCAAAAACGGAAGTGTGAAAGAGGCCTAACAAGGGGGACAAATACTTAGTTGGTGTTACTCATCCCATTTTCTAACCGCAGCACCATCGGTTTAATCCTATTACTGTGGAGCGCTTATAGTTAATAAGTCTCTAAATTTAAAGGGCTTACTAGACATAAAGGAGTATGATGGAAATAATTATATTAAAAACACATTAAAAATACTTCCCTTATAAAACATGAATAAGATCTTTTATAACAATTAAATAATCATCAGGTATTTCATGGTGAAATTCCTTATAAACTCCCATAGAAAAATAAATGAAAGGACTTCCATAAATATTAAAAAAATATAAATAAATAAATACATAAAACAACCTCTATTAATAAATTAAATAAAAACCTCTGTGATCTCATGAAGACCCTGTGGTTTGAGGCTTCTTAATTTATAGATCCAATATATCTGTTTCCTGTTTAATTTCAGAATCCTATTTGGAATATGAGTAGGGATATGATCAATAGGAATAATTTGTAACTTATTAAAATCTTTATTATGAACTAAGGTATAATGTCTCGAAAGACCATGGGTAAGAAGTAGAGATGAGCGACTTTGCCTTTTTTTGGGTCGAGTCGGGTTTCACGAAACCCGACTTACGCAAAAGTTGGGTTGAACGAAATCGGCCGATTATTGTGAAAAGTTGAAGGCCGACTGAAACACGAGACCCAATGCAAGTCAATGGGGAAGAAAAGTCGGCAGTGAGTGGAGGACAGGAAACACACCTACAGTGCCCATTTTAATGCCAAAAGCATCAATTCTTATTCCTTAAGCTTGTCAACCTTAATTTACTTTATAATAATAGTTACGCATTGAAAACTGGGGGTTATTTGGCTAAAGTTGTGGGGGGTAGTGCTGGCTCCAGATTTTCGTGGGCCCTGGGCCAAAGAGTGTCACTGGGCTCCTTTAACACATGACACAATTCATGATCCATATATTTGTTATAATCTACTGTATGTGATTATTGTTATGCTGTAATGTCTATTGTCTGTACAAATCCCCTCTGAAATGTAAAGTGCTGCGGAATATGTCGGCGCTATAAAAATAAAATTTATTATTATTATTATTATGATCCTTTGATACGGCAGAGAAATAGCGGTATAGTACAATGAAAAATACTTCACTTCTTACATCACATGACTGATATCCATTTTAAATTCTCCAATAGCTCCAAAAACAGACAATATATTACTCCATACAGTATTATGGCCACCGCATAGTCCCTCATACAGAGTAATGAGGCCCATATATTTCTCCATACTAAATCATTGGTCCCATATAATGTTCGATACAGTATATGATGAGCTCCACATAATGCTACAGTATATATTGGTCCCCATGGATGAAGCTCCACTGTCTTATGGGCCCAAATAATGCTCCATATATAATGGGCCCCATTTCTAATGCTCCAGTGTATAATGGGCCCTGTAAATGCTGCTCCAGTGACTGATGTCCACCTTTGGAATGTTCCAGTGTATAGTGGGCCCCATATATTATTCTCCAGAGTATAGTGCTCCCCAAAAATTGCTCCCAACCTTTAAAACAATTAAATAAGTCTCCTCGCTAGGGAATCCCTGTACTCTGGACTCCTTGTCTTCCCCATCTTCCATCTCTCTGCACTTGGACTGTTTAGGCAGAGGGCGTACAGACGTGATGTCATCACGCTCTTTGACCAGAATGTCACTGTCAGGAAAAGTGTTTGGTCTCCGGGGGCAGTATGGTTGCAAAGCTGAACCTTAAAGGTATGTCCAGAAGGGCACCACCAGGAGTGGAGCCTGCGGCTTAATTGGACTCAACATGGGCAACCTCAACCATGCCATCCACAAAAAAGCTGCACAGATTGCAAGCTTAATTCCGTTAAAGAACGAGACTCAGGCATGCCCCCGCGGTCTGCGTCCAGCTTACTAGAGGGACATGCAAGGGTCTGGCACGCGAGATCGGCCAAAAACAGGTCTGTCATGCCCTTACATGTCCGGGGCTGCACGCGTGCTACAATGAAAGGACCAGCGTGTATCGCTTACAGGTGTGGATAACACGCTGAACCCCGTTAGTGATGGGGATCTGGGATTACAATTCTTCCCCGTGAACAAGCATTTCCCAGTAAGTGCAGGTCAACCGTAATTCCAGAATTAGGCCTAAACGGCATTCCAGAAAGAATGTGAAAAATTTAAGTGTCCAAACCACAGGTGCTGTAGCTTGCTTAACAGCTGGGTTCCTCTGCTGAGTAGCTCACAGTTCTTACATAAACAGGCGGCATAGCTTGGTTCACGGGTGGCCAACTCTGCTGAGTAGCATACACAGTTACTAGGCCCAAAGTATTAAGTGGTGTAAATGCAGTCAAAAACTGGTTCTTTCATAAACAGGCGGCATAGCTCGGTTCAAGGGTCGGCTCCTCTTCTGAGTAGCAGACACAGTTACTAGGCCCAAAGGGATTTTCAGGACAATATTAAAAAATTATTAGAAACACACACGGTGTAGCTCCTTCACAGGTGTACTACACCGCTGGCTACCAGACACGGCTACTATGCCCTAAAACTGTCTATTATCATTGAAAACCATTATTAATGTGAAAAAAAGATACGCTTTTGTTTAACGAAACGTTCTCGAACGGAAACTCGAACAGCCGAATTTTAATCAAAGTGTTGTAGTTCGACGAACGGATCTAACACCGCCCAAAACAGCTAGAATTTGAACTTGGCCAACAGTTCCACTCAAACACCACTCATCTGTAATCAGGAGGCAGACTCAGATGGTCTCAGGCACAGTATGGATTCGACAAGATTGCAGAAAGTTGAGAAAGGGTTCAGTATCACCGGATAACAGGTATATATAGCATAGTTTAAACATTTAAAATATCCGTGTTTATTTCCGGAGTATAACAAAGACACTCACAGCCTCAGTATGGATTAGACAAGAATCTAAAAAGTAGAAAAAAGGAAATGTTTATGAAGCGTACACCAGTATACACTGTTGGGGTATTGTTAAATCTTCATATATATTTCTGTCTCAGTAAGACAGTCCAGACTCTCCGCAAGAGGAAACGAGATGGATAAAAGTACAGACATAAAGTCGAGTGATTGCAGAAATTTAGGAATTACTAATCACGGGAAAAACTCCCAGGAGAATTCTCAGAGGAGATGCTGACCCTCAATTACTTTGTGTGTGGAGACAGCGAAAACAGTTCTTTGTGAAGAAATTGTTGCTGTATCGCAGTACCGTTGATCCCATCACCGTTACTCATCTCCATCAAATTTTGATCACAAGGAGAGATGTAGACATGGTCCTCACTGCCTATCATGATCTGTCAGGTAACTTTGGAGTGCAAAAGACACAAGCCACAGGCTGTAGGCGATGCTATTCAATTGGCATGAGAGGGCACATTTAAAAATGTGGGCAGGAATGTCACACGTCTGTGAGTAGGAAAACTGTGAAAGCTGATGATAAACCACCACTGCATCTCATTGTGAGTCGACGTCCATAACAAATGGAAGCCATTGATCATCTGAAGATAGAGCCCAGCAGGACAGGGCGTAGCTACGTCTTAACCATCATCTATCAGTTCACCAAATTTGTAGTGGCAGTCCCAGTGAAGGATTTAACAGCCCAGACTACACAGTGGTGGAGCAGGGAGAGGTAAGTATTTCAAGTGCTGGGGCTCTGAGCCAGCAGGGGGGCCCACTCGTGGGCGGCGGTACTGGCACAGGGCCCCTCATAGTATGCCGATGTGTCTGATGGCGGGTGTGCACCCCCACCATCAGAGACACTTGATTGTACTATGAGGGACCCTGTGCCAGTGCCGTCGCCCAAGAGTGTGCCCACCCACCTGTCCTGGGAAACGGCACTCGCACAGGTGCGTGCGCCAGGTGGTGACCCTGGCCCTGTGGGGGAGGCAGCCCAGTTAGGGAGGTGGAAAAAATGGCATATGTTGATGTTGGACATTCAGCAGCTGCAAATGGAGGAATTGGAGAAGTCCGAGGAAGAGGAGGACAAAAGCAAGCTATTTTTCTGGCAACCTATGTGTCAGCAGGGGAAGGTGGGTCAAAATCCTTTGAAACCCATGCATGGTTCATTTTAATGAAGGTTAGATCATCAACATTTTGGGTCGACAGACGGGTCCTTTTTTCTGTCAGGATTGATCCAGCAGCACTGTAGACTCTTTTGGATAGCATACTAGCAGCAGGGCAAGCGAGCTCCAGTAAGGCATATTGTGCCAATTCAGGCCAGGTGTCCAGTTTACTGGCCCAATAGTCAAAGGGGAATGACCTGTGAGGGAGAACATCGATATGGGAGAAGTAATTTGTAACCATAGATGACAACTGCTGTCTCCTGTCACTTTCAATCGATGCAGTATTATTGTCACGGTCACGAGTGTGTCTGGGCGCAGGTGTTACCGCAAGGCGAACCCATAACACACGTGACCCTGGATACAGCGCCTCCAGTAGGGCGAATTTAAATAATAAAACGTGCAGATGGATACACCGCCTCCACCTGGCGAATTTAGGTATTACACGTTAATAAACATTCTGGAAACCCCGCCTCCAGTACGGCGAATTTAAATAATAAGGGGGACCTGGGAAACATTAACAGTGGTGGGCCCTGCGATAGGGAAAAGGGAATTGGAGACCTCCTGAGCTCCCCTGAGCCAGCGTCCCTGCACTCCTAACGTTCCCTATGCCGGTTTCGCACCGGGCGCCGCACGCGTACCTCAACGCCCTAGCTCGCCCTGACCCTAAACCCTCACTAGGGAATAGGTCGGTGCGAAAACTAATCCCACCACTGCACTAATAACACACATGAGGGAAAGAGACAATACAGGGGGACACCACTTAGCTTTATGCTCTGTGCTTATGCTCCTGCAACAGAGCCCTCCACCTGCGTGCGTCTTCTCCTCCACCCGGATCCATCACCATAACAGGATCCTGCACCATAGAGCAGCCGTGGAGCAGAGTCCACCACCAGTTGCTGCTGCTTAGTAACAGAGTCCCAAAGACGAGTTCAGCTTCTGACACGAAGTCAAGCATGCTTGAGTCCAGCTCAGCAGCCAAGTCCCACATGGTGAGTGCCACTCTCCATAGTCGCCACTCCACCAGTCCATGCAGACACTTCCCGCTGACACCATCACTGCGACCCCACCACGCCATGCCAGCCCTTCGTCCAGACACCATAGCTGACACACGTCCCCCCTGGCTAAGCTGCGCAGGACTCATCCTCAGCTCCATCCTTCCACCAGCTCTCACCAACTCAGAATCAATGAATGAATCAATATCACCAGCAGTCATTACACACCCTGAGACTCCTTAATAGAGCCCCACACCTGATTCCTAATTACGTGCACATTAAACTGAAACCTAAGGTGCGATACCACTAACCACCACCAGGGACAGTCAAGTCACCTTGGCAACTTGCAAAAAGGAAAAAAAAGTTCACACAGTGCTTTTAAAACGGTCAGATCACTTCAGATCATGACAATTATCAGTCGTATGAGCGGTACTTGAAAAACCAGTCCACAACATGGTCATGAAACCCGTCTCCAATGCCACTTCGGATGTGTGCACCACGAACACCTCTTCCATGTTGCACCCTACGTTTCGTGTGAGAACCATCACCGCTGCTGTGTGCTGGGAATGCCTTAAACAAACGGTTTACCAGAGTTGCTTGTTTGTTAGCCAATATTAGCTCTAGGTTCTCCTGTGGCATGAGGTTTTGGAATTTGCCTTTATAGCGTGGATCCAGGATGCTGGACAACCAGTAGTCGTCATCGTTCATCATTTTGGCAATGCGGGAGTCCCTTTTTAGGATCTGCAAGGCATAATCACACGTGTGGGCCAATGTTCCAGGTGTCAATAATGCACTGCGAGTGCTGGGTGGAGGAGCACTTTCTGGCAAATCCACATCCCTCCAGTCATGCACAAACCCTGTACCTGACCTTGCCACGCCAACATTTTCTCTTGCCCCCTGAGAAGCATCCTCCTCCCCTAAATAATCATCCCCATCATCCTCGTCCTCCTCCTCTTCTTCCTCTACCTCGTCCAGGAGAGTTCCCTGAGCAGACAATGGCTGACTGTCATCAAGGCTTCCCTCCTCCTCTTCCTCTTCGGCTGCAGACGCCTTCTCCTTAATGTGCGTCAAAGTTTGCATGAGCAGACGCATAAGTGGGATGCTCATACTTATGATGGTGTCGTCTGCGCTTACCAGCCGTGTGCATTTCTCAAAACACTGAAGGACTTTACAGAGGTCTTTCAGCTTCGACCACTGCACATCAGACAACTCCATGTCTGCCCTCAAACTGCCTTCCCGTGTATCCTCCCACAAATGCATTACAGCCTGCCTCTGTTCGCACAGCCTCTCAACCATGTGCAGGGTGGAGTTCCACCTTGTTGCAACGTCGATAATTAAGCGGTGCTTGGGAAGGTGGAGCAATCGCGGCAGTTTCTGCATACGACTGGAGTGTACGGGCAACCGGCAGATGTGCGATCACAGCTTTCGCACCTTATGGAGCAGGGCTGTTAACTACGGATAATTATTGAGGAAGCACTGCACCACCAGGTTCAAGGTGTGAGCCAGGCAAGGTATGTGTCTGAGTTTTGAAAGGGCTATGGCTGCCACAAAATTCCGGCCGTTATCACTAACTACATTGCCTGCCTCAAGATGTAGACTGTCCAGCCATGACTAAGTTTGTCACTGCAAGTAGTCGGCCAGTACCTCCGCGGTGAGTCTGTTGTCGCCCAAACACATCATCTTCAACACAGCCTGCTGACGTTTACCACTAGCTGTTCGATAGTGGGACACCTCGGGTGCAACACTGGCAGCTGCGGATGGAGTTCTCGTGCGACTGCGTTCTGTGGATGACCTTTCGCCTCTGGAGGAGGTGGAGGGTCGAACGCCTACAGCCAACTGTTTCCTATACCGTGGGCTAGGCAGCACTGTCCCACCACCGCTGTCCCCTGTGGACCCTGCATCCACCACATTAACCCAGTGCGCAGTGATGGACACGTAATGGCCCTGGCCATGCCTACTGGACCATGCATCTGTTGTGAGGTGCACCTTTCCACTCACTGATTTCTTGAGTGCATTGACAATGCGGTCTTTCACATGCAGGTGGAGGGCTGGGATGGCTTTTCGAGAAAAGAAATGTTGACTGGGTAGGTCATAGCATGGTACTGCATAGGCCATGAGCTCGCGGAAAGCTTCACTTTCATCCAACTGGTAGGGCATCATCTCTAACGAGATTAGTTTGACAATGTGGGCGTTCAAACACAGTGTACGCGGATGAGAGGATGAGTACTTTCTTGTCCTACTCAGAGTCTCTGGTAGGGTGAGCTGGAATTGAGAGCTGCATATGGTGGAACTAGCGGTGGACATGGCGGACTGAGAGAGGGTTGGTGATGGTGGTCTTGCTGATGGCCTAGATTCAGTCTTTCGTAGCAATAACATTGTGATTCCCTGACTGCTTTGGCCTTGCGACGACACCTCATTTGCTGCTGGTGGTGTGCTAACCGGTGGGCTTACAGTGGGGGTAGCGATGTAGCATTGCTGACTACCTTCATTTGGAGCAGGTGCACATGTGGTACGTGAGGTTTGGTAGTCCGTCCAAGCTTGCAAGTGCATGGTGGTTAAATGTCTAAGCATGCAACTGGTATTCAAATTTCTCAGATTTTTTTAATTTGACCGTCTGGCCAAGCTGTCCTGCAACTCTTTTGGTTTTTCAAAGAGGAGATCCAAAAAGGGAAAAAAAAAAAAACACCTGGCTCCCGCGCTGCTCAACCCTCAAATGGAGGAAATCCAGTAGATCCGACCTGAGGAAGAGGTAATGGAATGGACCTCGAAACGCGTTGTCTTTGTATGTACTATGAAATAAAGCATTGATATTGGAACCTACTCCTAGAATCTACTGGATTTCCTCCATTTGAGGGTTGAGCAGCGCGGGAGCCAGGTGTTGTTTTTTTTTTTTTTCCCTTTTTGGATCTCCTCTTTGATTAATGGAAGCAGACGCTGTCTGTCTACACCCTCCTGCTGCAACTTCATTATATGGGATTGAGCGTATTTAATAGTTGTGGCATTACACAACCTCTGAAGGTGAGTACCCTGAACAATTCAATTTTTACTTATTATATCTGGTAAAGCCCTATGGGCGCGCTTTTGTGGTTTCTTTTTTCCTCTTTTGTTTTTTGTAACCCGTTTTTGGACTGCTACGGGCCTGCCAGATAACAGCTGTTGCGATGTCGATGCCTGCTGCGGATCCTCCTCCTCTTCTGAGCTATTGGCAGTGGCACCCTCTTCCTCTAATGGATGGCAATCTGGATCAACAACTGGGTCATCCGTCACCTCCTCTTCAATTTCATGTGCACCTTCCTCTGTGTCACCGTGTAAGGTGGTATAGTATGCGGGAAGGGGCACCCGAGTCTCATCAGGGTCAGATTCTGGCTCGGTACACTGCGAGGACAATGTAGTGCTCTGAGTGAATGTACCAGCAGAAAAATCTAGCAGTGGCTGTGCATCAGTGCACTCCATGTCAGATTCATCTTGGACTGGGGAATTCACGATTTGACTTGATAACCCAGGCATGGTATGTCAAATGAGCCACATGGAGAAATCTGTAGTGTGGCCTGTCGCATCTTTCACTTTTGGTTGGGGTGAAGGACACATGGAAAGGTGTTGTTCCTGACCAGGAGCCTCCACTGACGACTCAGTGCTTTTATTTTTTGAAACTTCAGAAGAGGAGGCGATAGAGCTGGAGGCTGTGTCAGCAATGTAAGCCAAAACTTGTTCCTGAAGCTCCGGCTTTAAAAGCGGTTTACCTCCTTCCAGAAAAGGGAGCCTTTGAGGCCTTGTGGAGCCAGATGATGACGCAGGCTCAACACCTCCTGCCTTAGGTGCTAGTGTGCTTTTGCCACTACCAGCAGATGCAGCACCACCACCACCACCATGAGTACCAGTTGGCAACCCCCGCCCACGTTCACAGCCTCTTCCACCATACTTCCTCATTTTTGGGAAAATGTACCCAAAATACCACCATCTATATGGTACTGTAAAACAAGGTACAAGGTGTATATAGTATTGGGGAGAATTTGAATCTCCCTAGAGATTTTAGGAGGCTGAACTATTATCTCAGGCCCACTATAGATTACACCTCAATTTAACAGGCTGAAATTGGATGGTGTATGACAAAGTACAAGGTGTATATAGTATGAGGGAGAATTTGAATCTCCCTACAGATTTTAGGAGGCTGAACTATTATCTCAGGCCCACTATAGATTACACCTCAATTTAACAGGCTGAAATTGGATGGTGTATGACAAAGTACAAGGTGTATATAGTATTGGGGAGAATTTGAATCTCCCTACAGATTTTAGGAGGCTGAACTATTATCTAAGGCCCACTATAGATTACACCTCAATTTAACAGGCTGAAATTGGATGGTTTATGACAAAGTATAAGGTGTATATAGTATGGGGGAGAATTTGAATCTCCCTACAGATTTTAGGAGGCTGAACTATTATCTCAGGCCCACTATATATTACACCTCAATTTAACAGGCTGAAATTGGATGGTGTATGAAAAAGTATAAGGTGTATATAGTATGGGGGAGAATGTGAATCTCCCTACAGATTTTAGGAGGCTGAACTATTATCTCAGGCCCACTATAGATTACACCTCAATTTAACAGGCTGAAATTGGATGGTGTATGGCAAAGTATAAGGTGTATATAGTGAGGGAGAATTTGAATCTCCCTACAGATTTTAGGAGGCTGAACTATTATCTCAGGCCCACTATAGATTACACCTCAATGTAACAGGCTGAAATTGGATGGTGTATGACAAAGTACAAGTTGTATATAGTATTGGGGAGAATTTGAATCTCCCTACAGATTTTAGGAGGCTGAACTATTATCTCAGGCCCACTACAGATTACACCTCAATTTGACAGGCTGAAATATGCAGGTGTATGACCAGGTACAAGGTGTATATAGTATTGGGGAGAATTGGAAGCTCCCTACAGATTTTAGGAGGCTGAACTATTATCTCAGGCCCACTATAGATTACACCCCAATTTAATAGGCTGAAATTGGATGGTGTATGACAAAGTACATGGTGTATATAGTACTGGGGAGAATTTGAATCTCCCTAGAGATGTTAGGAGGCTGACAATGATGCTCTCAGTCCCAAGTATGGCAGCAGGCAGCCTAATAAGCAGGACTGCTGCACACAAAAGTGTGGAAAAATGAACGCTTGGTAACTGTGCAGAAAAGAGGGAGAAAAGTATTTTTGCTTTTAAAAAAGCAGTTTGCACAGCAGTGTGCAAACAGCAATGCAGCTATCAGGGAGCCTTATAAGGCAGCCTAATAACCAACAGAGCTGATGCACAAAAATAGAACCTCCCCTGTCACTGCACACAAAGTGTTGTAAGTGGAAATCGCTACCAGCAGTAGCAGTTTTTGGGTTCTTCTTCCCTGCCTAACGCTCTCCCTTATTCAGAATCAGCAGCAGCAACCTCTCCCTCCCTATGCTAAGATTGGCAGAAGTAAGATGGCGGTCGGCGTGCACGCCCTTTTATAGCCCCTGTGACGCCACACAAAGCAAGCCAATCACTTGCATGCCCTTCTCAAAGATAGTGGTGACCGCTGCCCATGTCATCACATTGCCCACAGTGTGCGTCCTCCATCATTGGCTGAAAAAGGGCGCTGGAAGCATCATTTGAAACGCGACTTTGGCGCTCTGGTCGCCGACCTCATGGCCAACCTCACGCTATGGTCGGGTTTCGTTTCATGAAACCCGACTTTAGCAAAAGTCGGTGACTTATGAACTTGACCGACCCGTTTTGCTCAACTCTACCTATCGCATTATATTATGGGGGAGCATTATACCCCTATGGGGGAGCATTATACCCCTATGAGGGAGCATTATGGGGGTGCATAGTACCCCTATGGGTTATATTATACCCTAATGGGGGTGCATTATACTGCTATATATGACTATGGGATGCATTATACAATTAGAGATGACTCTGGGGCAATATGCAGAGACATGAGGTAGAATGCGTGGACACGTGGGGTCCAGAATGTGGGATATTATTACTATAGGGGCTAATTAAAGGATATTATTTTTGAGGTTACTGTTTTCAGTGTGGGGGAGGAGAGGTCCTGTCACTATGCATGGCGACATGGTCGCTTTTTTCATCTGGTGTAGTATAGAAGTTGGGCAAAAATAGGGGAATGTACTATAGATTACTGTTATTTTATGCAGAGACGAGTCCTGGCTGGAAGAAGTGATCATGGTCTGAACTGGATGAAGAAGAGAAGCGAAGATGAAGGACTTTAACTAGAGATGTCACCGGTGAGTCAGTGTGTTACCTGCACACTGACACTATGTACTGTATACTATATACATAGCTCCTGTGCATAATGTCACTAGTGATCACAGTATTACCTGTACACTGAAACTATATACAGAGCTCCTGTGTGTAATGTCACAGGTGATCACTGTATTACCTGTACATGGACACTGTATACTAAGTACAGATCCCCTATGTATAATGGCATTAGTACTATGTTTTTATTTTATTAATTATCAGTATTGTAATATTCAATCACTATATGGTGGTAATATGTGATATGGTCATGATGTGGTGGCATTTGTTCCTTGTATGTGCTATTATTCGGTCACTATGTGGTGGTAATATATGATCTGGTCATGATGTGGTGGCATTTGTTCCTTATATGTGCTATTATTTGGTCACGGTGGTGGTATTATGTTGTCTAGTTATATTGTGGTGGTATTTATTCCCTGTATGTGGTAATATTTGGTCACTATGTGGTGGTAATATGTGATCTGGTCATGGTGCTGTGGTATTTTTCCCTTGTATGTGATGTTAATGGTCATTTTAAAAAAATGATAAATAAAAATATACCTAAAATTGTATTGGATATTTTAACAATTATTTAATAAGTTGCAGTAGAGTAAAGCCTGGCCAGAAGAGACCACTTTGTCGTGGAGGGGGGATTAAAAAATCTTTTGGCCAAAACAAAAGCTGCTGGCTATGTATGTGATCTGGTGATGTATAATTGGTGAGGATATGGTGCAGAAGTGAAGTTTTTCTAAGAGAGGTTGGTGGGACCGTGGAAGGTCCGAGGGGTAGAGGTGGGGCTATGGTGGAGCCTGCGCAGAGTTTCAAGGGGGGCCCCGAAAATTTTGCAAATATGGGGCCCCAAAATTCCTAATGGCAACCCTGCAGTGGTGACTACCACCCAGGATCAGACAGCTGAACCTACAGCCAGAGCCATTTGTCAGGACTTCATTCGCATATATGGATGCCCAAAGTGAATTCACTACGACCCAGGGTCCTGCTTCCAGGGGCAAGTGACGAACAAACTGTACTGCATCCATGGAATCAACAAATCCCAAACCAAACCATATCATCCACAGGGGAATGGGAATTGTGAGCACTTCAACCGAACCCTGTTGCAAATGTTGCGGACCCTGGAAGAGGACAAGAAGATGAAGCGGCTCAAATTTGCCTCTGAGTTGTTGTGGGTTTGCAATAATTGTTTCCATGCGACTGCTAGTAACACCTCTTACATGCTACTGTTTGGCGGAGACCAATGAACTGGAGCTGGAGGCAGAGGATTCCTGTTCGGGCAGTAGTCCTAGTGCCAGGATCCGAGAACACAGTCACATATTTCAGAGGGTAAGGAAGCTGGTTGAGCAGAAGCTTCAGGAAGTGGAACATTCAAGTCGATCCTCGATGTCAGATGGACCACTTCAGCCAGGGGACCATGTGTTGATGCCGGTCAAATGATCCGGAAACAAAATGCATCATCATTGGGAGACAGTACTCTACCGAGTGGAGAGGAAGAATCACCTGAAAAACCCAGTCTATGAGGTTAGACCTGAAGGGGATGATGCCACCTCAGGTGTTGCACAGGAATATGCTGTGACCCTGCTCTTCTGAAGCAGAAGACCATACCAGGCAGGGGCCCCCAACTGAAGTGGCTGAGGTCCACAATGGGCAGTCTTAGAGGAAGAAGAATAATGGTTAACAGGGTCAAAAACTCAGAGTCGACTTACCACACCCAGTGTTTGAGTCTCCAAGTACCCCAAATGCGCCTCTGCAGGAAGAGCTCTTCAGGACTGAGCGAGCCAATGCCGGGATTACCCCTAACCAGTATGCTCAGGATGAATTTGTTTGATCCCAGAAGACCCAGGAATGCACGCAATTGTTGGCTGACATCGGCCTACCTGTGGGGAAACCTCAAACTCAAAAAGAATTCACTCACCCAAGGACTGGCGAGCACAAAGGGGGGAAGAAAGTAACAAAGTGATGAGACCACTGGAAAATTAGTGCAAGATGTGCCATTAATGAGGAAAGACTGCTATCTGCTGGCCAGCCAAAATCAAGCGGAACCAAAGTGCGCTAGAAGATTTGCAGGATTAAGGACCTTGCAGGGCCAGACTGGCCATCTTGCAATTCTGGCAAATGGCAGAAGGGCCTGTCTGGTTGTGGGCTGCCTTATCTGCTATGTTGCTAACAGAATCGGCTTCCTCAAGATGCGCATACTTTTAACAGTTGTGACGGAGCACAAAGTCACTGGCTTCGTCACTTACCCCAGCCAGCTGTGGGCGTCCCTTCTATCTTCGGCCTGCTGGAGTCTAGCACTAAGCAAGGAACATTGGCGGTGCAAAGATCCACAGCGAGAATGGATAGAAGAGACAGACACTGCGGAGGATGAGGAATCTCGATTAGGTGAGTATAGGGATTCTTTTTTTGGGAGCTCTGGGGTACAATTGCACTATATAGGGTGCTGACAGTTGGACCATCATAGTATATAAGGGGCTGCATGATTCATCCATGAGGTCGAGACTGGGGACAAGGTCTATGTGAATGCCGGGTCCATTAGTTTTGACGGTCCTTTTCAGGAATAGGACCGAGTGACATTTATTAAAGAACAAGGGCCCCGTGGACAGTATGCTGTGGCGGTGAAAATGGTCTCTAGCATCAAAGAGAGACAGGCACAGGAAGCGCAGTATTGCGTGCAGCCGTCTGCAATGATCGTAGTCCCTACAGAAAGTCAGAGGCGCCCTTAAAGGAAGCGGTGGCCACAATCGGGTCACGGGAGCAGGAAGCTCCAGGTACCATGAATCAGCCGCTGACAGAGGAAAGGAGCAGGAGAAAGAGCGGAGAGTCCTCCTCCAGCTGGTCTTCTGGCAACACGTTTATAATAATTTAGGACCAGAATGCGGCCCATTATTCCAGTCGCAAGGAGAGCAAGGAGTGAAGGCAGCCCCTAAAATGAACTGGATGTGCTAGTTGCATGGATTGAAGTGCAGGAGAGACTGTTCCGTATCTGTGAAAGGGTAGTGAGCCCTGGACGGGACCAGGACTTGGTGTCAGTGGTAGCCAGTATGGTCACAGTTGAAGGACTGTTGTTTGTTTTTCTTCTACCCCTTATCAAAGTTTACAGTTGTGGCCAAAAGTTTTGACACCCCTGCAATTCTGTCAGATAATACTCAGTTTCTTCCTGAAAATTATTACAAACACAAATTCTTTGGTATTATCATCTTCATTTAATTTGTCTTAAGTGAAAAAACACAAAAGATAATGAAGCAAAAAGCAAAACATTGATCATTTCACACAAAACTCCAAAAATGGGCCAGACAAAAGTATTGGCACCCTCAGCCTAATACTTGGTTGCACAACCTTTAGCCAAAATAACTGCGACCAACCGCTTCCGGTAACCATCAATGAGTTTCTTACAATGCTCTGCTGGAATTTTAGACCATTCTTCTTTGGCAAACTGCTCCAGGTCCCTGATATTTGAAGGGTGCCTTCTCCAAACTGCCATTTTTAGATCTCTCCACAGGTGTTCTATGGGAGGCGGCTGATATGGGGGACACATCATACCTATGGAACACATTACAGGTAAGAGGAGCTAATTATAAAAGTCAATATTTTGGCATTACTGGGGGTCAGAAAAAGAAGAGCCACCTTCACAGAATGCAGCCTTAGTGCTGCTGAAGGTGGCTCTTTAACTGAAAAATGCCCCTGGGGGGTGACAGGTTCCCTTTAAGATGGGTCCCAGGAGCCAGGAGACCGAGGTCAGTCGGACCCACACTAAAGGAACTTGAATTCTTTTGTTGGGGGGCTCTAACCAAGTGGAGCCAGGGTCACGTTTGACCCTCAGCAGCATTGGACATAGGCTGTACTAACTGTATATGTTTTAAACAAAATTCTAACAGTTTTAAGCTTACAGGTGCCGCCATGTTTAGGGATGACCATATTTTAGGAGGGAGGAGTGTAAGGAGGTGGCGGGGACCCTCACATGCCTCCTCTTCCCTGGACACTGTTCTCATGGTTACGTGTGGCACCTCATTGTTCACTAACGTTATTATACTTGTTATGTACTGTAATGTGATATATCTGTCATGTACGATGTATAGGCTTAGGGCCAGGATAGGATCTTAGATAGTATAGGACCGTAGGGGGATTAGAATAGAGGGGGTCATCATAGAGAAAAGGAATAGAATAAAATAGATTAGGAGTGTTAGTTAGGTACAGTTAGCATAGAGGTTTGTCAGTAGGGAGGAGTCAGAGTTGAGCAGGGCAGAGCATAGGGATATAGTCAGGACACTTCCTGGATAGGCAGCAGAGCCCGGGCAGCCTTGCCAAGGGCAAGGTGCAAGGAGCAGTGAAAGAGACAGTCTGCCGGCTGTGGGGATAGAGCTGCTACAGCAGGAAGGGGTCCCAGGCTGAGGATCGTGCAGGTGGGCACCGGCTTAAGGACTGTCTCAAGAAGGATCCGGGGTCTACGACCGAGGCAGGAGTAGCTGAGATGTCTTTCCTGGAACCTTTCCGTATTGGAACCGGACAAGGGGATGGCAGGGAGTTGGTGACACTGAAGGCATTGGATAACACCCGAGCATGCTTGGATCAGACGCTATCCGAGCATGTTCGCTCATCACTAAAAACCATATACAGTGATTGACTTACAAGTTTAATTCGTTCTGTGGCCGAGCTCTTAACTCAATTTGCTTGTATATCAAATTAAATTTCCCCATTAAAATGAAATGAAATTAATCCGTTCTTCCAGCCCCCAAAAGCCACACCAATTATTTTATTAGGAGTTTTTAAAAAAGATTCATTAACAGCAAAATTAGCAGAAGAATTAACCAAAAAATAACCATTTTCCTATGAACAGCCCCATGTCAAATACATGCAGCATGCAGTGCTTAAAATAGAGTCCACCCCAGGAAAATGGCAACGTTGGTAATACCAAAAACCTGTGTGCAGCAAAAGATGGTAAGGTCCTGAATCCCAAGAACAGGTAAAAAGAACTGACAGGGCAACTCACTTTTTTAGGACCCATAGTCGAAGAATGAAGCAACGACAGAGGTGCTTGCACGGCAGGGTAACCACGAGGTGAGTGGTGTAAGCTCGCTCGATTGTAACTCAGATCTCGGCTCACATCATAAAGCAAAAATTGACAGAGCGACGGCTCGCATCTTGCAAAATTCATAAGTAGATGCACTCGTTAGTCAAGGTATTACTATAATGTACTGCTTTTTATAAATTTTATAGAAAACAGCAACTGCTTCTGTTATTTAGCCTTAATCCAGAGGCATGTCTAGGGGAGGGCAGGAGGGGAATCTGCCCCGGATCAGCTGGCAAGGGAACACCGTTGAGCCGACTCATCCGGCGGTCCGAGGAGATTTCCTGGAGGTTGCATTATGGGCCAGGCAGACTATGAGTCGGCTGTTCTCTGAGACGGATGTCAAGCTCAGAGAAGATGAAGTGCGCCGGATCCCAGTGATCAATTGTACTTGCATTTTTCAGACAGACTGAGCACAATTGAAGCCCTGACCACCGGGATATGGCAATGTCAGCAACGTGATCAAGTCATGTGATCACCCTGTTGACGTAATTCGCCAGCGCCTCAGAGGCGCAAACAGCATCGGTGCTAAGTGCTCCAATGGAACTGAAGAAACTGACGATTTATTGTAACGGGTTGGGGAAGATTTGAATACACAGCTTGGGGGGCAAGGAAGAGATGTATGCGTATACAATATGGGGAGAGGGAAAATCTGAGACAGCAAATAAACCCTAACTAAAGTCTACTAAAATATAACCTTTATTGAAAAATTATACAATAATAAGATTAAAGTGCAATTAGAAATACAATAGTTGCTGATAGTAGAGGGATAAATTTAGCCAGACCATTAGCCAGCAGGATAGGTATACTGTATAAAGCAGTAGAGCTATAACTACTGGGATACAATTTCCCAGGTACTGGAATATAAGGTATTTATCTGGCCAATGGGATACAATTATCCAGATTTAGAGACAATGTATCAGTGAATATTCACTTACAGGATATAACTACACAGATTTAAGAGATAGAGGACTAAATAATAGTGTTAATAACAAGTCTCTACAGGGATACAGTTACCCCGGACAAAGCTCAACCTCTCTCTGTAGTGTTGTGTATTGGTAATCGATGGTAATTGGTAATGCCAACTTGTCAGTTGTTTTGTGCGGAGACTGATCGGAATACTGACGGGCATGTTGTAGCTCGTATTCAGCTACTGCCCTCTGCTGCTCACAAACACTTGCCAACATATGTAATGTGGGGTTCCAGAGTATGGTCACGTCACACACCAGTGTGTGAACTGGCACTTGCAAGAGCTGCTGAAGCACTGCTAGATCAGCGGCAGCTGTCTTGTGGAAATGTGCGCACACGAGGCGTTCCTTCACAAGTAGCTCAGGCAAATCGGGGTGTTATGCCTGTGTGGTAACTCACTTGGGAAAATAGGTTATACACTAAATAGCTGCAACTGACCCTGACGGTTCTTGTACAGAATAGATCTCTTGGCACCACAGTCCCTAGTGGTGCCTACGGGGCAGAGCTAGCCTAACCACAGACTAGGAGATGGTAACTTGGACCTATCTGCCTAAAAGGCTGGCAAATTGCTTCATGTTCCTTCTAAAGAACTGGAGGGCAGAGCAGAATGTGAATTCAAGTAGTTATTCCTTCCAGATTGAATATTAGAACATCCATGGTGCAAGATTAAAATCATGTTCATTCTGACGCGTTTCTGGCTGAAGACCTTAGTTGTAAAATAATCTTGTACCATGAATGTTCTAATTTTTAACCTGGATGGAATAAAGGTGACTTAAATTTTATTTTATACTAGCTGAAGAGCCCGGCGCTGCCCGGGCATAGTAACTAACTGTGGTTAGTCATAACAAATTATAATTATCCTCCATTCCATAGTCCCATGCCCATATACCCATCATACATATCCTCCATCCCATAGTCGAGTGCCCATATACCCATCATACATATTCTCCATCCCATAGTCCCATGCCCATATACCGATCATACATATTCGCCATCCCATAGTCGAGTGCCCATATACCCATCATACATCCTTCATCTCATAGTCCAATGCCCATATACCCATCATACATATCCTCCATCCCATAGTCCTATGCCTATATACCCATCATACATATCCTCCATCCCATAGTCCTATGCCCATATACCCATCATTCATACCACCATCCAATAGGCCTGTGCTCATATACCCATCATACATATCCTCCATCCCATAGGCCCGTGCCCATATACCCATCACACATCCTCCATCCCATAGGCCCGTGCCCATATACCCATCATACATATCCTCCATCCCATAGTCCCATGCCCATATACCCATCATTCATACCACCATCCAATAGGCCTGTGCTCATATACCCATCATACATATCCTCCATCCCATAGTCCCATGCCCATATACCCATCATACATCCTTCATCTCATAGTCCAATGCCCATATACCCATCATACATATCCTCCATCCCATAGTCCTATGCCTATATACCCATCATACATATCCTCCATCCCATAGTCCTATGCCCATATACCCATCATTCATACCACCATCCAATAGGCCTGTGCTCATATACCCATCATACATATCCTCCATCCCATAGGCCCGTGCCCATATACCCATCACACATCCTCCATCCCATAGGCCCGTGCCCATATACCCATCATACATATCCTCCATCCCATAGTCCCATGCCCATATACCCATCACACATCCTTCATCTCATAGTCCAGTGCCCATATACCCATCATACATATCCTCCATCCCATAGTCCCGTGCCCATATACCCATCACACACCCTCCATCCCATAGGCCCGTGCCCATATACCCATCATACATATCCTCAATCCCATAGTCGAGTGCCCATATACCCATCACACATCCTCCATCCCATAGTCCCATGCCCATACACCCATCCTCCATCCCATAGTCCCATGCCCATATACCCATCATACATATTCGCCATCCCATAGTTGAGTGCCCATATACCCCTCACACATCCTTCATCTCATAGTCCCATGCCCATATACCCATCATATACATCGTCCATCCCATAGTCCCGTGCCCATATACCCATCATACATATTCGCCATCCCATAGTCGAGTGCCCATATAGCCATCATACATATCCACCATCCCATAGTCCCGTGCCCATATACCCATCACACATCCTCCATCCCATAGTCCCTTGCCCATATACCCGTCATACATATCGTCCATCCCATAGTCCCGTGCCCATATACCCGTCATACATATCCACCATCCCATAGGCCCATGCCCATATACCTGTCATACATATCATCCATCCCATAGTCCAGTGCCCATATACCCATCATACATATTCGCCATCCCATAGTCGAGTGCCCATATACCCATCATACATATCCGCCATCCCATAGTCCCGTCATACATATTCGCCATCCCATAGTCCAGTGCCCATATACCCATCACACATCCTCCATCCCATAGGCCCGTGCCCATATACCCATCATACATATCCTCAATCCCATAGTCGAGTGCCCATATACCCATCACACATCCTCCATCCCATAGTCCCATGCCCATATCCCCATCATATATTCGCCATCCCATAGTCGAGTGCCCATATACCCATCACACATCCTTCATCTCATAGTCCCATGCCCATATACCCATCATACAAATCCTCCATCCCATAGTCCCGTGCCCATATACCCATCATACATATTCGCCATCCCATAGTCGAGTGCCCATATACCCATCATACATAACCGCCATCCCATAGTCCCGTGCCCATATACTCGTCATACACATCCTCCATCTCATAGTCCCGTGCCCACATACCCGTCATACATATCGTCCATCCCATAGTCCCGTGCCCATATACCCGTCATACATATCCTCCATCCCATAGTCCAGTGCCCATATACCCATCACACATGCTCCATCCCATAGTCAACCATTATGACATCATAATGAGCGGCGGCGGGGCTTGCAACCTATGATGATATCAGCGTCGCCATGGCAACCATTGTGACATCATAATGAGGGGCAGGGCTTGATACGCACCCACTGTTTCCCCAGTATGCAAAGAGGGGCATTATGACATCATAATGAGGGGCGGGGCTTGACGAGCGCACACTTTTTCCCCCGGTATGTAGATAGGGGCAAAATTGTTTGGTGAATTGGAACACGTGGGGTTAAAATTTCGCCTCACAACATAGCTTAGGACGCTCTCGGGGTCCAGACGTGTGACTGTGCCAAATTTTGTGGCTGTAGCTGCGACGGTGCGGATGCCTATCCCGGACATACACACACACACTTTGAGTTTTATATATTAGATTCTTCTGTGATGCGCTTCCTTCTTTTCTTATGTATCTGTCACCAGTAGTCAACAGTTACTGGATTTAGTCATAACTGACTGACGAAGCGGCGATACGCGTGGGGCCTCTTCCCACTCTCTCTTCTTGTCCCCCTCGGGACTTCTTGCCGCCCCCATGTCAGTGTCTGGCTTTCTCATTTTGGGTGATCATACTTTTATTTCATTATAGCATTCTCAGTCAGTTATGCCCATTTTTTGACGTCATCTGTATTGTTACAACTATTTTAGGGTGACTTCTTTGCATACATGCTTTGGTATATGTGGGAGTCTCTATTTTTTGACTGTTTATACCTGTGTAATGGGAAATGATGTTGATTAGTCGCATCCTGCATGTACCATCACCCATTCTGTTTATATTTGTATTTATATTTTCATTTATCATTATCACCGTATGACACATGTATTTTCTTTCTGCATATGCTGGGGGGCTGCCATTCACCCATTACATGGGTTGTATTTAAGGCTTATGGGCCTTTTGGGGAGTTTTAGGCTATTGGTTTGTTGTGTATTTTAAATGTTTTTAACGTTACCATGTCCATGATGAAATAAAGGTTTTTTCACTTTTTTATATACGGAGGTGTATACCGTGTTATTTGCCTTTTCTTTTTCTCCGTGTCTTTTGGCTTCATTAGTTTATAGGCTAGGTGTTGCACTCTATTTGGGATTATTATTGACATTAGTGTACCCTTTTTTGGTTAGCATTGGTCTCATACTATATACAAAGCGCTATGTGAGGGCTGATATTGAATATAGAGAGGATATGTGGGGGCTCATACTATATATAGAGAGGCTAGGTGGGTTCTTACAGTGTATGTGGAGGGGCTATGTAAGGGCTCATACTGTATGTAGGAAGCTAGGTGTGAGCTCTTACAGTATATAGAGGTATAAAGGGGGCTGTATATGGGTTCACATGGGATGTAGGGGGTGTCAGCATATTTAATTCTACTCAATATTAAGTTATACAATCATTATTAATATAAAGTAATAATTAATATGTTATGGTCTCTCATATAGCCCCTTGGGAAAACTAATAGCCCAATCCTGGTATATAGTAACATTGTCTATAGTGTCCTCCCCTATTTACTGGCCATTTATCCTACAGCAGCATGTCCACCTCCACATCCAACCATCCATATAATCTAATCTTCTGTAATACTGGGATATATGGGTTACTATTGTTGATTTATCACTGTTCACATCAGTGGAAACTACTCCGGAATTACAATGTATGGTAATAATGACATTGTTGCATTTTTTGAAAGTTTTAAGAGGTCAAGATGGATAATTAGAGTCAATTTCATTTATATGGTAATGAATGGGTTGTATGGCCTGCTCTGGTCTCTTTAAATAACTGCTGCTCCTGCTGCTGATGTCACGGAATGTTGAGGTTTCTGGCTCCGCCCCCTTGCCTTATGACATCACACACATTGTGTATGGAGCTGCAGAGCCAACATTCCGTCTGACAGTTGCAGACGGTGGAGAGAGCGGTAAGTCGGCTCTATGTCGTCTCTTGTTGTGTCCTTCATTCTCTTCTATCATCTATTTCTCATGTATTTTTTATTCATTATGGAGTCTTTATTCCATATAATACAAGCAGGTCCAAAATAATTAGTGAACCCCTCAGATTAGGAGCTGTCCAAGCATTACAGCTCTTCCACCAATAGTAAAGGGAGATGTATAGGGTGTGACGGGATTTATCTACAAGCCCAGAAATGACAGCGATTTACCGATTATCCATCACATGATTCTGGCTTCTGACTTTCTTGCTCATCAGCTCCATAGATTAGTTATAATTGAGAGAATCCCCTCAGCCAGAACTGGAACATGACGACTTCTCGATTTTTAGGCCATGTATTGTTAGAGAATCATCCAAATCTGGGAGATTAAAGTTATATCCTGTAAAGGGAACACATGTAACCAGGGTGGATTGATTTAAATCATGCCGATTTAAATCATGATTTAAATCACGATTTAAATCAAAAGATTTTTTTCTATTTAAATCGGATCGATTTAAATCATGATTTTAATCATGATTTAAATCACTGATTTAAATCAAAAGGTTTTTTTTTTTAATATAAATCACGATTAAAATGAGAAGTGAGAGCAGTGTGCATGTGCGCCCATAGTTACACGGACGAAACTAGGGGCAACGATCTAACGCCAGGGTGAGGGGGGGACCCCAAAGTAAGTAAAAATCTTTTTTGTTTTACTATATGGCAATAGGTAGGTGTTTAAAAGCAGCATGTCTTAATTGTATAAACTATTAATAGCCTCCACATTTTGTTCATACTGCCCCTTTAATTCCACACTTCTAGCTTGGTTTCAGTTTTGGTTTAGTTTCTTTTTCCCTGCATTCAGTTGACATGCCCAAACTTGTTGGATAGTCAGCAGTACTTGGCTCAGGCTGTAGTAACATCAGCAGTGCTTGGCTCAGGCTGTAGTAACAATCAAACTTCATAAGTGATCTGTGTGAGCCATGGCAGCAGGTCGTAAGAGAGACCCTATTTGGGTTCATTTTGTTGAGATGCCAGCAGCAGATCTTGGAAAGAAAGGTGCAAGAGCAAAGTGCAAATACTGTCAAAAGGATATCCAAGGACTTGTTTGCCGTTTGAAATCACATTATGAAAACTGCAACCAGAAGGGAAATGAAGATGTTGATAGTGATACAACTAATGTCAATGAACCCCCACAGCTTCTTATGCACCAGGAGCCTAGTACTAGTGGTAACTAAGTCTGGCAATTAATTTACAACCTATTTTTTTAACAGACATTTTACTGGGATGGTTAAAGTCTATGAAAAGAAAAATTTCTAGCACTGGTAGTTCTGGAGTATAGAATTTAAATTTATGTTAAGACAATATTTCACAGAAAATTAACGCTAAAGGACATGTGCACCTTTATTTTTTTAAGGTGCACATGTCCTCCCCCCGCAGCGCTCTTACCTCCGATCCCCGCAGCGCTGAGATCCGTGGCTTCGTTTTGACCGTCCGCCTCCCGTCCTCCGGTTGCGGCCTACTCGCAGTGATCCAGCGGCGTGACGTCAGCGGGCCGCACGCTCCATTGAAATGAATGGAGGCACGCTCGCGGACGGGCAGAACGAAGCCACGGATCCCCGCAGCGCTGACATCGGAGGTAAGAGAGCTGCGGGGGGAGGACATGTGCACACTGTGACTGGCTGCACCTTAAAAAATAAAGGTGCACATGTCCTTTAAGTAAAAATAAAGTGTGTATACGCTTATTTTTTTTTTATTGTAGGCTGCAATTCACTTTTGAAGTCTGCCAAATTGACCATTTTAAAAAAAAAACATTTTTAAAACTTTTGTGACATAATTTTTTTCAGTTGCTGAGGCTCTGATATTAGTTACCAGTATTACAGCAACCTCACCGGAAACCTTGAGTAGCATAACTTTTGAGACAGCCCTTATAGGACGAGGACCATTACATTGTTCAAAAAGTTTGTTTCAATATTTTCGTTATATTTCTTCAAATACGCAGTCGATTTATATTTTTAATTTCTGTGCTTTCAGGGTCAAATATGGCTTGTGCTGCACGTGACAATCAATATCTGGGTACAACTTCAACAAAGCAGCCCAAAAAAAAACTTTGCGTGCAAAGTGTAGAAAAATTCATCTTAAAGACTACGACGAGCCAGAAAGAACATTTTGATGAATTAATTGCTAAATTCATATTTGCAACCAATTCTTCTTTCCGACTAGTTGAGCACCCATTGTTTGTACAAATGATCGAAGGAATTAGACCAGGCTACAAACCACCAAGTAGATTTGATATCTCAGGAAAACATCTTCAGGCTGTATACGACATAGAAAGAGCGGCTTGTACAAAATATTTGAAAGACAAGGTTGTTAACATGAGCTTGGATGGTTGGAGCAACATCCACAACGACCCCATAATTTGCACTTGTGTCACAACAGAAGATGGTGAAACTTACCTTACAGACACAATCGACACATCTGGAAATTCACATACTGCTGAATATTTACTTGAAATTGCTAAGAACTCAATTCACCAATGCCAAGAACAGTTTGGATGTAAAGTAAGGAGCTTAGTTACTGATAACGCAAGCAATGTGGCAAAAATGCGAGCGGAACTGGCACAGGATGACACAAATGTCATTACATACGGTTGTTCTGCCCATTTGTTGCATCTTTTGGCAAAAGACCTGCATATTTTGGGTGTCAAGGAACATGTTGTAGAAATTGTTAAATATTTCCGCAATAATCATTTTGCACATGCAACCTACAAGGAAATGGGAGGACTGAAGTTGGTTCTACCACAAGATGTTAGATGGAATACCTTGGCTGACTGCTTGGAACTGTTTATTAACAACTGGTCAAAATTACTGTCCATTTGCGAAACACATCGGGATAAAATTGATGCTAATATACGAAGCAAAGTATTAAATCTTGGTGTGAAGAGAAATGCCGAGGACCTTTTGGAAAGGTTAAAGCCAATATCGATTGCGTTGGATAAAATGCAGAAAGATACTGCAACCATAGCTGATGCCACAGAAGTTTGGAAAGATTTAGAAGGTTCTCTAGATCTCTTGAACCTCTCAAACAATGTAAAGGTTGCAATACAGCACCGCAAGGACCAAGCATTAAAAGAAGAACACTATTTAGCCAATATCTTGCATCCCATCTACAGAGGGAAAAAATTATCTGAGGTGGAAATCAACTCTGCAATGGAGTGGCTCGCCAATACTAACCATGACATTGTGGCAACTGTGCTGAAATTGAAGTGTGAATCTGCACCATTTCAAAAATACATGTTTGCAGATAACGTCGTTAATGAACTAAAACCACTGGACTGGTGGAAGTCGCAATCACTTGTTCTTCCAGCAAAGATAATAAATCTAGCTACTCAGCTACTGACTGCATCGGCTTCATCCGCAGGAGTAGAGAGATTGTTTTCTTCATTTGGTTTTGTGCACACAACAGTCCGAAACCGCTTAGGATTAGGAACTGCTAAAGCAGGACAACTGGTTTTCCTATAAAAAGTCCTAAATAAACAGTAGGCTTAAAGGACTGATGTATTCACTGAAGATGTTTGCTTACTTCAAACGTTAGAGATAGGCTATTGTTAAAAAGTACTTACTCTCTGTAGTTCAATTCTGAGTGTTTAATAGTGCAAATAAAAATTATTAGGTTTCATAATCAACTGTTTTAATATTTTTATTTGTGTAAAACAATTAGATTTGCAAAAAGACAAAGTTTTGCTTGTGTACAACTTGATTAAAAAATCTGATTTAAATCAAATGATTTAAATCAAAAAAATCTGATTTAAATCAAAAAAATCTGATTTTTTTGATTTTTTTTAAAAAAATCAAGATTTTTATCCACCCTGCATGTAACATGAAGATAACTATGTAATTGTCGGATGTCATTGAGACATATAGTAATATACAGTCCAGATCAAAAATATAAATCCAACCAATATTGGGAAATCCTTGCACAACACCGATGTATATACATATTAGCTCCATATGCAGTAAAGCTAGTCAAATCTTCCCCCACATTGGAGGATTCATATCGTTTGATCTCTAGTATATTGGGCAAGGCGCTTCAATGGAAGTGAGGTTCTTGGCTCCGCCCACATTAGCTCTTATTTGTCATTTCACGGAATGTTTTGGTGGTTAGCTTTGCCCCCATAAGCTACTACTTGTGATGTCACCAAATGTTTTGGTTGTTGGCGTCACCTCCATTAGCTTCTACTTGTGATGTCACTAATGAGGATAGTAGCCCTTCAGAAGACAATGGCGCTTGACTGCCTGTTAGCAGTTGAAGGGGGCACTTGCGCTGTTATAGGTGAGCAATGCTGCTCCTAGAAGATGCACATGATTCAATAATGGATAAAGGAAAGGAGCTGCAGCAAAAAGCTGGAGATATATCCAAGGAAGGATGGAATCCCTTTTTCTGGATGGGGTCTATCAGAGTTGGGTTAAACAATTTACTCTCAACTTTTCAAAAGCCCACACAGTATTGGTAGTGATAGGATTGATGGTGTTGAGCTTGATTGCCTGGAAATTATTAATGTGATGTGATTCTCACTGCAGGAAATTAATTATATATTGGAGCCACTGGAAGACACAGGCGGAAGAGGGACACTGTGCATGAACAATATATGGATCCTTTGCAGCCCAATAACTCATCATAACGCCCAATTTCATCTGCTTTGGAGGTTGAAATGGGTCCCCTTACCTCTTGGCCCGTGGGCAATTTCACAATTTGTACCAATAACATGTCCAACCCTGTCCACCCCTGAATAGTACCATAGGAAGGATGACTACAGCTACAGAGGTGACCGTCTGATAGCCTAGGTCGACTACCCACCTCTCCTGAAGACCCTTTCAGCTTTTTGAGACTTGGGTGGAGGACATCATCTCTGAAAATAGGGTCCCACAGCTGTACCCCAACAGTTTGAGCAGACACTCCTAGATGAGTAAATAGCCTGAGATCAGAAGGGGCGCATAGCCCCTCACTGTGTCACTGAGGATGATAGCATTCTCCAGGGATTACTCTGGACTGTTTCTTGTGGTGGGATGCAGGTCTGGACAGCTGTCGTCATCCTATTAGATAGATAAGAATTAATATATGTGTGTTTATGCTTTAAAAGTAATCTGTCACCCCCCCCCCCCCCGAGACGTATATGACCTATTAATATGGGCATACAGGTAATAGAAATGTTACGTTAGACCTACCTGTATGCCTCATATTAATGGTCTTGTGGATATATTATGTCTTTATGCTAAAGATCAGCCCAATAACTCATCATAATGCATAATTGTATCTGCTTTGGAGGTGGAAATGGGTCCCCTTACCTCTTGGCCCGTGTGCAATTTCACAATTTGTACTAATAACATGTCCACCCCTGAATAGTACCATAGGAAGGATGACTACAGCTACAGAGATGACCGTCTGATAGGCTAGCTTGACTACCCACCTCTCCTGAAGACCCTTTTAGCTTTTTGAGACTTGGGTGGAGGACATCATCTCTGAAAATAGGGTCCCACAGCTGTACCCCAACAGTTTGAGCAGACACTCCTAGATGAGTAAATAGCCTGAGATCAGAAGGGGGCGCATAGCCCCTCACTGTGTCACTGAGGATGATAGCATTCTCCAGGGATTACTCTGGACTGTTTCTTGCGGTGGGATGCAGGTCTGGACGGCTGTCGTCATCATATTATATATATTCTTATCTATGTGTGTTTATGCTTTAAAGGTAATCTGTCACCCCCCGAGACGTATATGACCTATTAATTCGGGCATACAGGTAATAGAAATGTTAAGCTAGTCCTACCTGTATGCCTCATATTAATGGTCTTGTTATTGAGAAATGTTACATTTTTTTAACGTTAATGAGTTCTTCCAGGCACTGGGGCTTGCATTGCCTGGAAGAAATCCCTGCCTTCTCTCTTCATTGTAATACTAACACCCTCTCATGCACGGCAGTTTTGGCCCTGGAATCCCACTCCTGCGCCCTGCACTCCCCCAGAAATACATATCTCATCCTCCCTTCTATGGGTACTGCACTCAGGGATCTTCTGCACAGGTGCCGGCGCCTTCCGCTCCAGTAATCTCTGGTGTGAGCGCCGACAAGGTGCATGGCTGAGGCGCAGGATTCTGGGGCTATTACTGGCGCTGATGGGAGGAGGGTAGTATTGTAATGAGGAGAGGGGGCAGGGATTTCTTCCAGGCAGAGAATGCCCCGGAGCCTGGAAGAAATCATTAATGTAAAGACAGAATATAACATTTCTCCACAACAAGACCGTTAATATGAGGCATACAGGTAGGACTAGCACCTATTACCTGTGTGCCCATATTAATAGGTCATATATGACCTTGGCGGGGTGACAGTTTCCTTTTAATATAGATTGACTGAATACGTAGATGAAATGGCAACTGTAGGTAGCCAGGAATGGATGTCTGACATCCCATGATCTATGTAGACTAGCTACATACTTCATGTAGGCAGGGACAGGGCCGCCATCAGGGCATTACTGCCCTTACTAGTGTATGGTGCCCGGTGAGCAGGAACAAAGGTGGGGGGGGGGGGGGGGTCGGACCTACTTCAGTTCCTTAGATTGTGTGCAATACTCTTTGTTGTTTTTATATTATGTTTCTCTGATCTCACAAAATGACCTTATTTTCATTGTGTTATATGTTATTGTTATATGTGTTGTTTTTGTTTTGTCTGTTTTCTTTGTTTTCTCTTTTGTTATTGTCACTGTAATTTTGCACTTTATGTAATTGACCAAAGGATTTAACTAAATGACTCTTATGAAAATAGATTTAGTTAGCAAAATATTTAGTGGGAATGTGTTATGAAGCTTTTATGTTTTGGGCATTGTCCACTCTCTAGTTATCATTATTAACCAATGAGTATATTATTATTTATTATTATAGCACCAATTATTCCATGGCGCTTTACATGTGAGGAGGGGTATACCTAATAAAAACAAGTAGCCTAATCTTAAACAATACAAGTCACGACTGGCACAGGAGGAGCGAGGACCCTGCCCGCGAGGGCTCACAATCTACAATTATATGAGATGATTAAAAGGCATTTAGTGCAGAAATTCAGCATAGCCTATATTTCTATTTCCCATATTTCATATTTGTTGCTGTAATTCAAGAAAGGCCATATTAGTAAGAGCCCTATCATCTCAAACACATTCGTGACCAATAACCAGAACATGGCTAATCCTTTTAATCATAGTTAATAAAGTTTTGCAAGAAAGTATGTAACCCCTTATATCATAAAATAAACAGAAACAACTTTTCTAATAGACTGGCACTTCCAGAAGAGATCCCTTATTAGCAGTCACCTCATTATCATAACAAGCAGGATTACAATGAGAGATAACAGGGTACACCATTCCCAGTAGGTAATGTCACAGCTCACCTCTTCCCCCTTCCTGCACAATGACATCTGCATGAAATGTCACTAAACGTAAGAACATGAATAGAAAACTCTCCCAAGGAAATAGAGTCCCCTATAATGTGTTATGATATATATACACATGTAAATGTCCAATATCCATATCTCCAAACAGGCAAGAGAGCAGCTCCCATAAATGTTCAGGAAACAGCATACAATAATCTGCAATCAGAAATACAGATTATACAAAAAAGATTATAACAATAGGATTTCAATTAGTTTAAAAAATGTATGTGACACATTCCCTTAAAGAAAAACAAATAGAAAATATTCCTAATAAGATGATTGGATATTTTAAGAAACGTTTAATAGGTTAGAGTAGAGTAGGGCCCTGCCAGAAGAGTCTACCTTGTCGTGGTGGCAGGCTTAAAAAATCCGTTGGTCAAAATAAAAGCTGATGGTTATGTATGTGATACAGTTCCATGGGAACAGTTACTGTGTGATTGGTGAGGATGGGGTAGAAGAGTTTTTCCAGGAGTGGGTGGTGGGACTGTGGAAAGTTTGAGGGGTGTAGGTGGGGCTTGAGTGGAGGCAGAACTGAGGTGGAGCCTGGACGGAGTCTCAAGGGAGCCCAAAAATTTTGCCAGTATGGGGCCCTGAAATTCCTTTTGGCAGCCCTGATCAGGAACATAGCTTACATAATATGTGATGGTTTCATTATCACAATGGTGAGATAATGTGAAAGAAATGATAACTCCATTGTCTTACCCTTGATCTTAGTATCTCTCTTGGTACATGTATCAGAGATAGAATAACTGTTGTTGCTTTGCGATAGTTCCTTCTCCCATTTTCCTTTATTTTCCCTTGTTTCCCCTTTTTTTTTCCTTTTCTTTTATTTTGTTTAACTCTATTTTGTATAATAATTAGCGATGCCGGATGAACCCGGCCGGACGGAGCGCAAAGAGAGGGGAATGTAGATTTACAATCTTCTTTTATTAATGTAGTCCAATGTGATTAATATAAGAAGATTCTAAATCTACACTCCCCTCTCTTTGAGCTCCGTCCGACCGGGTTCATCCAGCATCGCAACCTCCTTCCTCTTTGGAGGCACCCGGCTGGAGCTGCATTGATCTCCCCAGAGAAGGCACGGCTGGCGCTCCTCTGTGACCGTCATTACCTGGATTGTATAATAATTAGGACATTTTCAATAAAAACAATTTGAACAGGATATAGAATATCTGCCTGGTAAAAAAATGCTTTTGTGACTCCTTCGTGAGCATCATGTGCTAGAGAAGAGCCCCGTCCGGCTGAGCCAAGGTGCAGGGTGATGATGGACTTTATCTGGTCACTTCACATTCTTCATGGTGCCCATCAGGAGGTGGCCAGTGGCTGTGATTTTTTTTCTCATGCTGAATTAGTATGAGATAGAGAGTACAGCTCTGCTCTGCCCCATGGTATAATATTGGGTCTAGCGCCATCTGATAAGACATCGGATAGTTCTCGACCATATCATATAGTTATGTGAACGAACTCTCATTGTAATAAACTAATTTTCTTTTCATTTGGAGCAGCTGTGATCATGTTGGCTTATTATCCCAAACAGGAGCCTCCGCTCAGGGCCGTGTTTAGAGTTTGTGCTGCCCTGGGCACTTTTAGTGCTGCCCCCCATTGATGAGGATGACTAATGCAGACACTGTTGTCAGGGACTTAGGCTACTGTCACATCAGCCATTTATGCCATTCGCGGCAGATCCGGCAAATGCTGTATTGCTGCAACGGAAAACAACGCTGCTAGCTGTGATTTTTTGTTTCACCGCAAGTTCAAAACCGCAAGTGCAGCACATGTTCGCAATTCCCACAGAACCCCTTTCTGCCATGTGACGTACTATCCCGTCCATGTGCCCTGGGACTTCATTCCCAGGGACGGGATAGTAGGTCACAGCGATCAGCGGCCCCCACGTGGTGAGCGCTGCTGATCGCGGCCGGGTGTCAGCTGATTATCACAGCTGACACCCGGCACAATGTGTCAGGGGTGGTCACGGACCGCCCCCGACACGTTAACCCCTTACACACTGCGATCAAACACAATCGCGGTGTACCGGGAGTTAAAGGGAAGCATCGGCAGGGAGGGGGCTCCCTCCGTGCTTCCCTGAGCCCCTCACAGCAGCGCAATGTGCAGCGCTGCTGCGGGGGGCTCTATCCCTGCAGGTCCCCGGATCCAAGATGGCGACGGGGACCTTTGGGGGCCTTCAGGGAGCCGGCTTCCTCAGTGCCTGCAAAGTGCAGGCATGAGGAAGTCTGCAGCACTGCCTGTGACAGATCGCTGATCTGTCACAGGACAGTGATGTCCCACCTGGGACAATGTAATAAAGTTAAAAAAAAAGGTGTAAAAATAATTTAAAAAAAAAATCGCTAAATAAATTTAAAAAAAAAAAATTCCCTAATAAATTCATTTTTTGGAAATAAAATAAACCCAAAACAATAAAAGTACACATATTTGGTATCGCCGCGTCCGGAACGACCCGCCCTATAAAACTATCCCACTAGTTAACCCCTTTAGCGAACCCCTTAAAAAATAAAAATAAAAAACTAAGCAAAAAATAATGATTTATCATACCGCCAAACAAAAAGTGCAATAACGTGCGATCAAAACGACGCATATAAATATCCATGGTACCGCTGAAAACATCATCTTGTCCCGCAAAAAACGAGCTGCCATACAGCATCATCAGCAAAAAAATAAAAGTTATAACTCGCAGAATAAAGCGATGCAAAAATATTTTTTATATAAAATTGTTTTCATTGCATAAAAGCGCCAAAACATAAAAAATGACATAAATGAGGTATCGCTGTAACCGTACTGACCCGAAGAATAAAACCGCTTTATCAATTTTACCGCACGTGGAACGGTGTAAACGCACGCCGAAAAGAAATTCATGAAACGCTGGTTTTAGTTCATTCTGCGTCACAAAAATCGGAATAAAAAGCGATCAAAAATTGTCACGTGCCCGAAAATGGCACCAATAAAAACGTCAACTCGTCCCGCAAAAAATAAGACCTCACATGACTCGGTGGGTCAAAATAAGGAAAAATTATAGCTCTCAATATGTGGTGATGCAAAAACTATTTTTACAATAAAAAGCGTCTTTTAGCGTGCGACAGCCGCCAAACATAAAAACCGCCATAAATAGTAAATCAAACCCCCCATTATCACCCCCTTAGTTAGGGAAAAATAATAAAATAAAAAAATGTATTTATTTCCATTTTCCCATTAGGGCTAGGGTTAGGGGTGTGTTGGGGTTCGGGTTGGAGTTAGAATTGGGGGTTTCCACTGTTTGGGCACATCAGGGGCTCTCCAAATGCAACATGGCGTCTGATCTCAATTCCAGCCAATTCTGCGTTGAAAAAGTCAAATGGTGCTCCTTCCCTTCCAAGCTCTGCCATGCGCCCAAACAGTGTTTTACCCCCACATATGGGGTGTCAGCGTACTCAGGACAAATTGCAAAACAACTTTTGGGGTCCAATTTCTTCTGTTACCCTTAGGAAAATAAAAAATTGGGGGAAAAAATATCATTTTTGTGCAAAAAAATGATTTTTTTATTTTCACGCCCGGGCGTTATAAACTTCTGTGAAGCACTTGGGGGTTCAAAGTGCTCACCACACATCTAGATAAGTTCTGTGGGGGGTCTAGTTTCCAAAATGGGGTCACTTGTGGGGAGTTTCAATAGTTTAGGTACATCAGGGGCTCTCCAAACGCACGACACCCGCAGACCATTCCATCAAAGTCTGCATTACAAAACGTCACTGCTTCCCTTCCGAGCACCGACGTGTGCCCATACAGTAGTTTACTCCCACATATGAGGTATCAGCGTACTCAGGACAAATTGGACAACAACTTTTGGTTCCAACTTCTCTTGTTACCCTTGGGAAAATAAAAAAAATGGGGACTAAAAGATCATGTTTGTGGAAAAAATACGATTTTTTTATTTTCACGCCCAGTCATTATAAACTTCTGTGAAGCACTGGGGGTTTAAAAGTGCTCACCACACATCTAGATAAGTTCCTTAGGGGGTCTAGTTTCCAAAATGGGGTCATTTGTGGGGGGTTTCACTGTTTTGGTACATCAGGGGCTCTCCAAACGCGACATGGTGTCCGATCTCAATTTCAGCCAAAAACGTCAAATGGCGCTGCTTCCCTTTCGAGCTCTGCCATGCGCCCAAATAGTCGTTTACCCCCACATGTGAGGTATCAGCGTACTCAGGACAAATTGCACAATAACTTTTAGGGTCCTGTTACCCTTGGAAAAATAAAAATTGGGGGTGAAAAGATCATTTTTGTGGAAAAAATATGATTTTTTAATTGTACGGCTGTACGTTATAAACTTCTGTGAAGCCCTTGTGGGTTCAAAGTTCTCACCACACATCTAGATAAGTTCCTGGGGGGGTCTAGTTTCCAAAATGGGTCACTTGTGGGGGGTTTCCACTGTTTAGGTAATTCAGGGTCTCTCCAAACGTGACATGGCATCCAATCTGAATTCCAGCCAATTTTGCATTGAAAGAGTCAAACGGCGCTCCTTCCCTTCTGAGCTCTGTCATGCGCCGAAACAGTGGTTCCCCCCCACATATCAGGTATCAGCGTACTCAGGACAAACTGCACAATAACTTTTGCAGTCCAATTTCTCCTGTTACCCTTGGTAAAATAAAAAAAATTGAATCTGAAGTATTTTTTTTGTGAAAAAAGTTAAATGTTCATTTTTTTAAATATTCAAAAAATTCCTGTGATGCACCTGAAGGGTTAATAAACTCCTTGAATGTGGTTTTGAGCACCTTAAGGGGGTGCAGTTTTTAGAGTGGTGTCACTTTTGGGTATTTTCTATCACATAGACCCCTCAAAGTGGCTTCAAATGTGATGTGGTCCTAAAAATAAAATGGTGTTGCAAAAATGAGAAATCGCTGGTCAACTTTTAACCCTTATAACTTCCTAACAAAAAAAAGTTTTGGTTCCAAAATTGTGGTGATGTAAAGTAAACATGTGGGAAATGTTACTTATTAAGTTTTTTGTGTGCCGTACCTCTGTGATTTAAGGGCATAAAAATTCAAAGTTGGAAAATTGCGAAATTTTAAAAATTTTCGCCAAATTTCCGTTTTTTTCACAAATAAACGCAAGTTAATTGAATGAAATTTTACCACTAACATGAAGTACAATATGTCACGAGAAAACAATGTCAGAATCACTGGGATCCATGGAAGTGTTTCAGAGTTATTACCTCATAAAGTGACAGTGGTCAAAATTGTAAAAATTGGCCTGGTCATGAACGTGCAAACCACCCTTGGGGGTTAACTGACCCAATTTAGAAAATAGGCATAAATGGATCAAAGCTAAAGCGGAATTTGACCTTTAGCTGGACAGACTAGAAAGAATAAGGGGGAACCAAAAAACATCTGAATTTTTAGATACGGTAAGGCTAGTTTCACATTAGCGTTTTTTTGCGCAGCGCATCGTGCGCATAAAAAACGCAAAGAAAAACGCAAAACAAACGCGCGTTTTTTTAACATCATGCGCACGCTGATGCGTCAAAAAAACGGAGCGTTGCTTGCGTTTTACATGCGTTTTTGCATGCGTTTGCTTTTTTTTATGCACATGCGTTTTTAGGTGTGACATTTTTTCCATTGTCTAGAGAACATTCTAGACTTGTTTCACTCAAAAACGCATGCGCAAAAAAACGCAACCGTGCGCAAGACCATGCTCACGCATGCGTTCCCATAGACTTCAATGTGTTGTTTTTGCGCATTCCGTGCGCAAGCGTGCGCATGCGTTTTTTTGCCGAGACAGGGCGCACCAAAAAATCCAACATGTTGCGTCTGGCGCGCCTGGCGCAAAAGACAAAAAAATGCATGCGCACGAAAACGCAACCGTGCGCAAGACCATGCGCACGTCATGTTAAACATAGGTGCGCATGCGCACGGGTGCGCACGATGCGCAGCGCACAAAAGCGCAAATGTGAAACCAGCCTAATAAGGCTGGTTCATTATTGGCTCGCTTGGCAAAAGGTCGAACACCTATGATATTTATAGGTAGCTTGAATGATCACAAAGGTTCACCACAAACAGACCCAAAAATCATAAATGACAGCTGGCATAAATACTATAACACATTGTATGAACAAGAACCAGTAGATGGAGAAGAGGGGAAGACATTCCTAGACAGACTATCCCTCCCAACAGTCTCAGAAGGTGAGAAAGATTCAACTCTACAATAAGAAAGGAAGAGATACTAGACACTATTAACTCCCTGAAAAATAGCGAGGCCCCCGGACCAGATGGGCTGCCAGGGGAGTTCTGCAAAACATTAGTAGAAGAGGTTTCTTCTCCACTGGTGGAAGTTTTTAATCAAATCCTAAAAGAAAAGGTATACCTGCCAACAGGAAATACGGCTAATATTAAAGCACACTACCATGTAAAAGTTTAGGGTCACTTAGAAATTTCCTTATTTTTGAAAGAAAAGCAGTTTTCTCTAATGAAGCTAACATTAAACGATTCAGAAATACACCCTATACATTGTTAATGTGGTATATGACTATTCTCGCTGCAAACGTCTGGTTTGTAATGCAATATCTTCATAGGTGTATAGAGGCCCATTTCCAACAACCATCACTCCAGTGTTCTTATGGTACTTTGTGCTTGATAACTGTGTAAGAAGGCTAATGGATGGTTAGAATACCCTTGAAAAACCTTATGCAAGTATGTTAGCACAGCTGAAAACAGTTTGGCTGATTAGAGAAGCTATAAACCTGACCTTCCTTTGAGCTAGTTGAGAATCTGGAGCATTACATTTGTTGGTTCCATTAAACTCTCAAAATGGCCAGAAAAAAAAGAACTTTCATGTGAAACTTGACAGTCTATTCTCGTTCTTAGAAATTCTATATAAGAAATTGCCAAGAAAACTGAAGATTTCCTACAACGGTGTGTACTACTCCTAGAGCAAAAACAGGCTTTAACCATAGTAGAAAGAAAAGTAGGAGGCCCCACTGCACAACTGAGTAACAAGTACATTAAAGTCTGTAGTTTGAGAAATCGATGCCTCACAGGTCCTCAACTGGCAGCTTCAATAAATAGTACCCACAAAACGCCAGAGTCAACGTATACAGTGAAGAGGCGACTCCGGGATGCTGGCCTTCAGGGCAGAGTGGCAAAGAAAAAGCCATATCTGAGACTGGCTAATAGAAAGAAAACATTAATATGGGCAAAAGAACACAGACATTGGACAGAGGAAGATTGGAAAAAAGTGTTATGGACAGACGAATCCAAGTGTGAGGTGTTTGTATCACACAGAAGAACATTTGTGAGACGCAGAACGACTGAAAAGATGCTGGAAGAGTGCCTGACGCCATCTGTCAAGCATGGTGGAGGTAATGTGATGTCTGGGGTTGCTTTCTTGCTGGTAAAGTGGGAGATTTGTACAAGGTAAAAGGGATTTTGAATAAGGAAGGCTATCACTCCATTTTGCAATGCCATGCCATACCCTGTGGACAGAGTCTGATTGGAGCCAATTTCATCCTACAACAGGACAATGACCCAAAGCACACCTCCAAATTATGCAAGAACTATTTAGGGAAGAAACCGGCAGCTGGTATCCTATCTGTAATGGAGTGGCCAGCGCAGTCACCAGATCGCAACCCCATTGAGCAGTTGTGGGAGCAGCTTGACCGTATGGTACACATGCCAAAGGTCTGCAATGCTGAAATTGCTGAAAAGGGAGCATTCTTTGACGAAAGCAAAGTTTAAAGGAGAAATTATTTCAAATAAAAATCTTTTTTTCGAACCTTGTCAATGTCTGGACGAGATTTTAACCCCTTACAGACCGCTGACGGGATAGTACATCAGCGGTCAGTATCTTCTGCTTTGATGTGGGCTCCGGTGGTGAGCCCACTTCAAAACCTCGACATGTCAGCTGTTATAAACAGCTGACATGTGCCGGCAAGAGGCGCGGGCGGAATCAAGATCTGCCCGCGCCTATTAACTAGTTAAATCTCACTGTCAAACACTGACAGCGGGCATTAAACTAGTACTTCCGGCGTCCAGCCGGAAATGAGCGTATCACCAACCCCCGTCACGTGATCGGGTGTCAGCGACGCGTTGCCATGACAATCAGAGGTCTCATAGAGACCTCTATGGTTGTTGCCGTCAGATTGCTCATAGCAATGCTGTATTACTGCTACATATGGGCGATCTGCTCATCTCCCATATGTAGCAGAGCCGATCAAGTATGGCATGCTTCTACTCTCCCTTGGAGGCTATTGAAGCATGCCAAAAATAACAAAAAAGTGTTTAAAAATGAAAGAAAATAAAACATAAAAATTCAAATCACCCCTCTTTCGCCCCAATCAAAATAAAATAAAAAAAAAAAATCAAACCTACAGATATTAGGTATCCCCGCATTCAGAATCGCCCGATCAATAAAAAAAGGATGAACCCGACTGCTAAACGGCGTAGCGAGAAAAAAAATCAAATGACAGAATTACGTTTTTTTTGGTCGCCGTGACATTGCATTAAAATGCAATAACGGGTGATCAAAAGAATGTATCTGCAAAAACGTGGTATCATTAAAACCATCAGCCCGGTACGCAAAAAATAAGCCCTCACCAAGCACAAGATCACGAAAAATGGAGATGTTACGGGGCTTGGAAAATTGTGCTTATTTTTTAGCAAATTTTGTATTTTTTTTCACCACTTAGATAAAAGAGAACGTAGACATGTTTGGTATCTATGAACTCGTAATGACCCGGAGAATCATGATGGCAAGGCAGTTTTATCATTTAGTGAACCTAGCAAAAAAGCCAAGCAAGAAACAAGTGTGGGATTGCACTTTTTTTGCAATTTCACCGCACTTGGAATTTTTTTCCCGATTTTGAGTACAAGACATGGTAGAAGCAATGGTGTCGTTCAAAAGCACAACTCACCCCGCAAAAAATAACCCTCACACGGCCATACTGACGGAGAAATATACAAATTATGGCTCTGGAAATAAGGGGAGCGAAAAACGAAAAAAGCTCCGTTTATTAAAGGGAATCTGTCACCCCATTTTAGCCCTATCAGCTGCGGCCACCGCCATCAGGGGCTTATCCACAGCATTCTGTAATGCTGTAGATAAGCCCCCGATGTAACCCGAAAGGTAAGAAAAACACGTGAGATTATACTCACCGGGGGGCGGGGGGTGTTGCAGTCCGGTCCAGGGCCTCCCATCTTCATACGATGACGTCCTCCTCCTACCTTCTCCCTCGGCTCCTGTGCAGGCGTACTTTATCTGCCCTGTAGAAGGCAGAGCAGAGTACTGCAGTGCGCATGCGCGGGACCTCTGTGACCTTCCCGGCCCCTCGCACTGCAGTACTCTGCTCTGCCCTCAACAGGGCCAATAAAGCACGCCTGCACAGGAGCCGAGGGAGAAGTTAGGAGGACATCATCGTATGAAGATGGGAGGCGCCGGACGGGAAGGAGACACCAATCGGACCGGACTGAACGCCGGGGTGAGTATAATCTAACGTGTTTTTCTTATCTTTAGGTTACATCGGGGGCTTATCTACAGCATTACAGAATGCATTACAGAATGCTGGAGATAAGCCCCTGATGGCGGCGGCCCCAGCTTATAGCGCTAAAATGGGGTGACAGACTCCCTTTAAGGGGTTAAATTAATTTGGCAACTCAATAGATGAATAAAAGTCGGAGTTTTCATGGAAAACAAAATTGTCTGGGTGACCCCAAACTTTGGAGCGGTCGTGTATTACACAAGCGATTCCCCTGAGGATTAATAATCCTCCCTGCCCCCTAGATGAGCCCCCAGAGGTGGAGGGGGTAACATGGGGCCACTTGTGGGGTCTCTGCTGTTCTGGTGTCAGAGCTCTTCACACGGCGTCCACCGTCTATCCCAGCCACAATGGCGCCCCTTCCCTCCTGAGGAGTGTCCGGCCCCTTATGGGGTATCGGCGCTCAGGGGAAATTGTGGAACAAGTGGTTTCTGTTTTCTCCTCTTCTCCCGTGTGATAATTACAGACTTGGGGACGGAGCGACATTTTACTGGGAACATTTCATTCCTCCGCTCAATGTTACACAATTCTGTGACCCCTGAGGGTTAATAATCCTCCCTGCCCCCTAGATGAGCCCCCAGAGGTGGAGGGGGTAACATGGGGCCACTTGTGGGGTCTCTGCTGTTCTGGTGTCAGAGCTCTTCACACGTCACACGGCGTCCGCCGTCTATCCCAGCCACAATGGCGCCCCTTCCCTCCCGAGCCTGTGGGGTATCGGCACTCATTAGACACGGCGCACTGTGCGGCCTCAGCGCTCCTGTCACCTTTAGGACAATGATATATTTGGGGCTAAAGTGACATTTCTGTGAGGAAAACAGTAAAATTGTCATTTCTTCCTTCCACATTGCTGAAATTCCTGTCACACTGTCCGAATTCAGAGATTGTCCTGTCAGAAAGGAGAAGACAGGGGGCGGAAGGGTTAATAGGACTTACAGGAGGAACCGGCCCAGAAAGCAGAAGGTCCAGGAGCGTCCGCCACATATATGACTGCTCTGTGCACACAGGACCTGTGGTGACGTCATGCCCATGTGACCAGAAGGGGCGGCGCCACCTCCTCCATAGAGCAGACGGGAGGAAGCTGTGGCCCCGCCCACACTGTCCAGCATCTCCCCATAGGAGAGAAGTGTGGACGACAGGAAGTCACACCGTCACCAGGGGGAATGCAGCTTGTGGCCCCTAGAGGGGAATTTTCTTCATCTTATTCCAGAAGCCATGTTTTACCAAACTGAAGCTTTTTTTTTTTTATTCAGAATTTTTTTTCCCCCTTTTTTTTTTAGTTTTTTTTTTTTTTTTACAGATTTAATGACAAAACTTAAAAATAAATAATAATAAATTTTATTTTTATAGCGCTGACATATTCCGCAGCACTTTACATTTCAGAGGGGACTTGTACAGACAATAGACATTACAGCATAACAATAATCACATAGATTATAACAGATACCAAGAGGAGTGAGGGCCCTGCTCGCAAGCTTACAGTCTATGAGGAAAGAGGTAGACACGAAAGGTGGGTGGTAACAGTTGCCCTGATTGTATGGACCAGCCATAATGTTAAGTGTGTAACAGTACAGACACAGAGGGCTAATGGATGCATAAAGCATGTGGGAACATGACGCGGGGAACCTGGTTATGGTAAAACTTTTGGCTGTGCCACACAGGGATAGATTAGGTTAATGTGTTGAGGCGATAGGCCAGTCTGAATAAATGTGGTTTTCAGGGCACGCTTAAAATTGTGGGGATTGGGGACTAATCGTATTGGCCTGGGAAGTGCATTCCAAAGAATTGGTGCAGCACGTGTAAAGTCTTGGAGACGGGAGTGGGAGGTTCTGATTATTGAGGATGCTAACCTCAGGTCAGCAGAACGGAGGGCGCGGATAGGGTGGTAGACTGAAACGAGGGAGATGTAGGGTGGCGCTGAGCCACGGAGAGCTTTGTGGGTGAGGACTTCCCGCCTCTCTCCACGCTCCCAGCATCTTCCGGTCCCAGTAATCCTTTGCGAGAATGACTGCAATGACGTCGCGGTCTCGGACCGGACGATGCCGGGAGCGTGGAGAGAGGCGCAAAGGCTGCGTGGGACGCCGGAAGATGAGAATAACAATATTTTTTTTGATTATTTTTTACATTCTATCTTTTACTACTGATGCTGCATAGGCAGCCTCAATAGTAAAATGTTGGTCACACTCGTCAAACACTATGTTTGACGAGTGTGACCAACCTGTGAATCAGTTCTCCAAGCGATGCTCCAGATCGCTTGGAAAACGCTAGCATTCCGTAAGCTAATTACGCTTGCAAATCGCTAGTTTTTCCACGGGAAAATCGCGGGAATTTAAAATGCGATTTTCCCGCGGAATGGAATTCCGGAATTCTTGCGGTAACTTCCGTGGGAATTCCGCTATGTGTGAACTTAGCCTAACGATTGTCGAGGAATATGATCCCGGCTGCAGCATTCTAGACAGATTGGAGGGGGGAGAGTTTGGTAAGAGGGAGACCGATTAGAAGAGAGTTACAATAGTCAAGACGAGAATAATAAGAGAAACAGTGAGGCTATGTGCCCACGTATGCAGAAAATTTCTACTTCAAAATCGGACTCCTTCCCAGAAAACGCACGTTTTATTTCCGCGCGAAAACCACGCGTTTATGCGTTTTTTTCCATGTGTTTTCTGACTCATAGGAAAGAGCAAAAACGCTGACTTTTCTGCAAAATTAATGAGCATGCTGCATTTTTTACCGTGAAGCGTTTTTCGCGGAAAAAAAGCGCATCAATGTGCACAAAATGTGTGGACTTCATTTAAAACGAATGGGATGCTTCTTGTATGCGTTTTTGAAGCATTTTGACCTGGACAAATGCTTCAAAAACGCTTACATGGGCACACAGCCTAAGAGTTTTTGTGGAGTCAAAAGTAAGAAAAGGTCGAATTCTAGAAATGTTTTTGAGGTGCAGATAACAAGAGCGAGCCAGTGATCGGATGTGGGGGGCAAAGGAAAGCTCGGAGTCAAGTATGACCCCAAGACAGCGGGCATGTTGCTGGGGAGTAATAGTGGAACCACACACGGAAATGGCAATGTCGGGTATAGGTACATTAGCAACGGGAGGAAACACAAGGAGTTCAGTCTTTGACAGGTTCAGTTTCAGATATAGTGAGGACATGATGTTAGACACAGCGTTTAGACAATCGCTGGTGTTTTCTAGAAAGGCAGGCGTGAGGTCAGAAGAAGCGTATAATTGGGTGTCATCAGCATAGCGATGGTACTGGAAACCAAATCTACTGATTGTTTGACCAATCTACTGATTGTTTGACCTGATCCTTGAGGAACCCCAACAGTAAGGGGAAGATGAGAGGAGGAGGAACCTGCAAAAGATACAGTAAAGGAGCGGTCAGAGAGATAGGAGGAGAACCAGGAGAGAACGGTGTCCTTGAGGCCAATGGAACGGAGCATAGTGAGGAAGAGCTGATGATCCACAGTGTCAAATGCTGCAGAGAGATCCAAGAGAATTAGCATGGACTAATGACCATTTGATTTAGCTGTTAGTAGATCATTAGAGACTTTAGTGAGGGCAGTTTTAGTAGGGCGTAAAGAACGGAAACTGGATTGGAGAGGGTCGAGAAGAGAGTTATCAAAGAAATAGTAGATAAGACGGGAGTTGACAGGCAATCCAGGAGTTTAGAGATGAAGGGAAGATTAGAGACAAGTCTATAGTAAAGCCCCCGTTACACACTGTGATATCGCTAGCAATATTGCTGTAAAGTCACCGATTTTGTGACGTTGCAGCGATATTGCTAGCGATATCGCTGCATGTGATACTTACCTCCGACCGGCTCCCCCGCTGGTTATTGCTGATCGCGCGAGAAGCTCCTGGATCATTTCTCATCGCCAGCTTCCTGCGGCGCTTCCTGCTGTGACGATGAGCGACGCGTGGAGCCGGGCGGGAGGACGCAGGATCGCCGCGTCTGACAGGTAAGTAGCGATCCCCGTCCCCTGCGATGTCGCTGGTGAGATCTGCCTGTGTGGCAGCGATCCTGACCGCATCATATCGCTGGTCAGGATCGCTGGTGAGTCGCTAGGTGTAACGGTACCCTTAGCGGCACAGTTTTGGTCGAGGGATGGTTTTTTTAAGTAGTGGATATATGATGGCATGGTTAAATGAGGAGGGAAAGATACCAGAAGAGAGAGAGAGGTTATTTTAGTTAGGTGAGGGGTGAGAGCAGGGGAAAGGGACTGGAGGAGATGTGACAGAAATGGGTCACTGGTGCAAGTAGTTGGGCGAGATGATGCAAGGAGCCTGCTTACTTCTTCTTCTGTGACTGGTTCAAAATCATAGAGTGCGCTAGATGCAGTGGGGGAGGGAGGACTGTTATGGATGAGTCACCGAAGGAGGAAAAAACAAAAATAATAGCTAAGTCCAGAAAACCAGAGAAGTTGGAAGCTATCGGATTGCAGACCCCTGAACCTATCCACAACAACTAGCAGTAGCCGTGGGGGGTTCCTACGGTGCCTTAGACCCCTCGATCACAGCCGGAGAACTAAATTAGCCTAAAGACAGAAAGGGGAAATCTAAACTGCCCCAGAGCAGACCCCAAAGGAATAGGCAGCCCCCAACATATAATGACTGTGAAGCAAGATGAAAAACACTAACACAGATAGAAAGATAGTTTGAGCAAATGATGGAGCCCAAGCTAACTAAATAGGACAGGATAGAAAAGCTGCTGTCTGCAATCCGCAAAAACCCTATCCAAAAATGAACCAACAGACTAATAGGAAAAACAGGCCCTGAAGTCACTAGGCTTCAAAAAGACTATATCAGCACTTAGGTATATTCTGAAGACAGAGCCAGAGATCAACAGATCAGAGACAAAAATGGAATTCAGCTCACCCCCGGCCGGGGATGGCTGAACTCCAAAAAACAAGGCAAACAAAACCAGAACTAAAGTGTACAAAAGGCAGAGCAACACTTAGCTTTGAGAAGCAGAAATCAGACTGGTCTCCAAGAATCCAGCAGGAATTCACCAGCGAGGCAGCAGGGCGTCGGCTGCCTTATATCCAGTCATCAGTTCCTGTGACCCAGTCATCATCTACCTGCTCAGCTGTTTGGTGATCAGCCTCACTACCTTCCTTCGCCAGAAGAGGGAGTTCATCAGACCTCACTGGTGAAGGGAAAAATGAACTCACAACAGAGGACAGTGCATGGTATGAGGTGATAGGGAGATAATTTCCTGTCCGAGCTGGTCAATTTTTTCTTTGAAGTAATTCACCAGATCGTTAGGTTGAAGCTCCGTGGTTGGGGCCTGTACTCTTGGGTTGAGTAAAGAATGAAAAGTGTCAGAGACGTTTAGGGTTATTGGACAGTGAGGTGATGAGCGTGTTGAAATAGGTTTGTTTTGAGATGTGAAGGGCAGTGTTGTATGTTCTAAGCATAAACTTATAATGGATGAAATCTTCGTGTAGATTGGATTTTCTCCACAGACGTTCAGCGCACCTGGAGCGCCGCTGCAGGAAACGTGTTTGCAGGGTATGCCAGGGTTGTCGCCATCTGTGTTGTGGTGGTCTATGTTTAGGAGGTGCAAATTCATCCAGGGCACTTTGAAGTGTTTCATTGTAATGTTTCAATGCAGAATCAGGACATGAGAGGGAGGAGATAGGGGCCAATGAAGACTGCAAGTTCTCCATAAGTTTCTGGGTGTTAATGGCCTGTATGTTTCTATAAGTATGGACAGTGGGGGTGACCTGAGCGGCCTGGCAGTTCTTGATAGAGAATGAAAGAAGGTTGTGGTCAGAGAGCGGGAGAGGGGAGTTTGCAAAATCATCCATGGCACAAAGCCGAGAGAAGACCAAGTCGAGGGAGTTTCTGTCTCCATGCATTGGAGAATTAGTAAGCTGCGAAAGGCTGAACGAGGAGGTTAGAGATAAAAGGTGAGTAGCAGATAGGGAGAGGGGAAGAGCAATGGGGATGTTGAAATCGCCCATGATGAGGGTAGGGATGTCACAAGAGAGAAAATGTGGAAGCCAAGTGGCAAAATGATCCAGGAACTGATGGGAGGGGCCGGGAGAATGATATACCACCGCCACTTGAATTGAGAAGGGGGTGTAGAGTCTGACGGCATGGACCTCAAAAGAAGAGACAAGTGAGGGTACTTGAGGGATAACCTGAAAGGTACATTTTGGTGATAGGAGCAGACCAACGCCTCCACCTGCTCTAATAAAATACAATGCGGCGAGGAGCCCTGCTGTGAATAACGCTTAAAAGCAGCTACAAATATGATAAAACTGCATAAAAAGGGCATCTAAGTGGGCACCGAAGGGCGTTACTGAAAGGGTTAAATGACTGAACCCGGCCCGAATGGGTTATGACCATGAGAACTGGCATGAAAGCCAGCAAATAGCCATGGTATCTCCATTTCACCTAATCTTGAAAGCTGGCCACTGGAAGGGCATGGTGAAACCAGAGTTACACAGTGTAAATCACTACAGGGTGGGCCATATATATAGATGCACCTAAATAAAATGGGAATGGTTGGTGATATCAAATACCGGGCACACCCAAGGATTTTTGGTGCAAAAAAAATCAGAATTTTAATATATACAATAGCCACTAGTTACAAACGTTTCAGTCGTGATAGACCTTCATCAGTGTACTAGGGTTAGTTTCTAGATGCTAGTGTGAGTAAATCACAAATAGTAGCCAAAGATCGGGTAAAGAGTGTAGTACGGAACATAGGGAGGTGACAACTCCCTGTCTTGCGGTGGATACTGTGACATAGGATACCTGGCATATACCTATTTTGGCATACTGCAGGTCACTGACCACCTAAGTTCCGGGCTAGCTCTGATAAATTTTCTGGTGACACTGCCTCTCGAGAGTCGCCAACCTGCCCTCCAGCAGCCGAATGTACTGCAATAGCTGCTGCTGGTCCGCCATTACTAGCCAGACCCTGGCGCTAGTATAATGTTAGGGACGGCGGAACGCACTAAATATAAAATAACGTAAAGTGCGTTTGCCACCCGGGGTCCACCGTGCAGAAGGTGTTAACACTGCTGCTAGCTGATGCCGGACATACGATATGGCGGTATAGCGCACGTAGGTTGAACGTCACCCAGGTGCGCTGAGCGATCTCTGTTTTACTCACAGAGATGCCTTAAGTGCAAAACACAAAAGGGCTGAGCCTGTCAGTGTCACAGGTCTCAGAGGTGTGCACGCACGGTATATGGTCACAGGAGCTGGGCCCTTGGCAGAGGATCAGCATCCGTCTAGACCTACCGTGTATGCGGCGTCGCAACTGCGGACGCCAAAAGGAGCTGCAGACTGCAGCGCAGCGACAGACACTGCCGCTAGTCGACAATGCCCAAGAGGGGGCGCACTGTCGGACGCTAGTACTGTGTGGATACTTATTGTGGCTATAGCTTGCCACTGGCTGGCGCTGACTCTAAAGCTAAGTCCCTATACACACTCGTAATATCAGAGGGAGGGGATCTTAATGAGTCATTCGCAGGTTCATGCATCCATCATCATTCACATAGTAGCAGAGTGGCCATGCAAACTTTTTATAGCCAGGACCTTCCGGAAGCTTCCAGATCCCTGAAATGGACCAATCAGATCTGGAGAAGGATCTGGACATGTGGCTCCCGATCTCCAATGGGAGATCGTCTCGTGAGCATACTCAGTGGAGCGACAGAAGGACAGCCTCTGGAGCGATTTGCTGCTGAGCAGCCTGCATTGCCATTGCTGACCCAAAGGTGGCAGCAATAGCCAGCCCCACAGAGCAGGTCTGGGCAGAGCCTCTGGGAAGCCGGGATTGCTGAGCAATCTTCTCTGCGGTCGAAAGACAATGGGATTCCGCAGAATGTGAGGTTCTGGATTCCTGTTGAACCACTGCAGGAACCCAACACCTAACAGTAATGATGTGGCTGGGCTGTGTGTTCTGTACGCACAGGACCTGTGAGAGGGGAGGAGTCAGGGTTCACATGATCAGGGGCCTCTGTGTCTGCACTCTGCAGGACTCTGCTGTGCTGGTTGTCTTGGTGCTGGATGAGGTAAAGTTTCTGTGTGGGGTCAGGAGTGCTTTACAGGGTGGATGTAGCAGAGCTGTGTGTGTACAGAGCAGAGCCGTGTGTGTATGAAGTGTACAGAGCGAAGCCACATGTGTACAGAGCGGAGCTGCGCGTGTGTGTGTGGGGCGTACGGAGTGGAATCACGTGTGTATGGAGCCGCGTCATGTGTGTATGAGGTGTACAGAGCGGAGCTGCACATGTATGAGGTGTACAGAGCAGAGTTGTGTGTGTACTTGGTGTATGTAGCGGAGCCATATGTGTATGGGATGTACAGAGTGGAGCCAAGTGTGTACAAGGCATACAAAGCAGGCTTTTCCCAAAGGACACAGGAGTACATGGCGGAGCACTTTAAAACTTGCACATGACAGTCCACCAGAAGTGATGTACTGGAAATTAGGTAAATTCATGAGGAGATTGTGACGGAACCAGGAATGCTTCGGATCCATCACCATGTCCTCCTCCGACAGTGCGGACAGCAGGATCGCCTTGGAATCGGGGATGTTGGCCATGTGAGTGGATCATGATATGTCCTGCACCGGGAGGGTCAGGTGGGCGTTACAATGGGAGCTGGGCTGCTATAGAATCTTTCTTTCTCATTCTATGTTCTGTCTTTCCCTCTATTTTTCTTTCTCCCTCTCTGGTCTTTCGTTCTCTAATCTTTCTTTTTTTCTCTCTCTCTCACTGTTCTTTCTTTCTTTTTCTTTCCTCTTTCTTTCTTTACTTCTTTCTCTCTCTCTGTTCTTTCTCTGTCTCTGTGTTATTTCTTTCTTTCCCCTCTTTCTTTCTCTCTCTGTTCTTGCTTTCTTTCCCCTCTTTCTCTCTGTTCTTTCTTTCCCCTTTCTCTCTCCCTGTTCTTTCTTTCTTCCCCTCTCTCTTTCTCTCTGTTCTTACTTTTGCTCTGTTCTTTCTTCCCCTCTTTCTTTCTGTTCTCTCTTCTTTCTCTCTCTGTCCTTTCTTCTCTTGCTGTTCTTCCTCTCTCTGTTCTTTCTCTCGCTCTCCTTTCTGTTTTCTTTTTTCTCTCTTTCTTTTCTCAGTACCTGTCAGTGTGCCTATAGTACCAGCCACTGTGCCCATAATGCCAGCCACTGTGCCCTCTTTACCAGTCAGTGTATTCAGCAGTGCTGAATGGGTGCAGTTGGGCATGGACATGAGTGTGAATAGTTGTGAAATGGGTGTGGTCAGGGGCGTGGCCTAAATTTTGCCACGGCTCGCTGTGCGCGCCGCATTATTTTTCCCTCTTTTCCTTCTTCAAAAGTTGGGAGGTATGCAATAAGAAATGTTCACTAGTTGCATGCTCCTGGCCAAATGGATACTGATTAGTGTGCAATAAAGAAATCACACCAGAGACACAGGCGGATGTAACCTCTCTTCGATCAATCTATGGCACAACTCCAAGAGCTTTATTAATCCAAACATAGGTTTATATATCCCCTGTAAGGGGGCTCTAAAATGGGAGTGATCGGATGTATTCCATTGGTTAGTGGGTTGGGCAGTGAGCTAGTCCGTGGGCGGATCCATAAGGTAATCTGGCTGGGTTGGTCCATGAGGTCATCAGAGTGGGCGTCATCGTGGGCGGATCCATGAGGTCATCAGAGTGGGCATCATCTTGGATACCAGCACATGGTGTGTGGTGAAACAGGAAATGGCAGCTATCTTTAGTGTCCCACTTTGATCTGAAAAAGCTCATGTAAGGTGAAATAATACAATTTATGGGTAGTTCTCAATCTCTTATGTCGAGGTTATTTAAGTATTTGATCTTAAGGCTCTCCTCAACATATGTATGCATGGTATATGCCTGTATGAAGGTATATGTGTAGATATATGCCTGTATGTGTAAACATGCATGGAATATGTGTATGACTGTATGTATATGCATTGTGACACTTTGACTATCTGTGGACGGGGAATACTCACTTGGCCAGTCGTTGAGGCATACGCTGGGACACTCAGGGTTAAAACAAAAGTCCAATCGATTTATTAATACTGAGCATAAACCGAATCTCAGGTACTTGGTAACTTGCAGCACCCCGTGCACTGTTCGGCTCTACAGTACCCATGGACCTCACTGAGTCTTGGTGTACCTAACACGGATTAGTGTCCATTAACTGTCCACAGGTTCCTCGATACCTCTTATCCTCAGAGGCATCCTCTCCCGAGGTATACCACAGGTTTTCTCTCTCTGGCACAGCCTAGCCAGCACTGCCCGTGCACAAACACACAGACTCCATCTTGGGTCTTCAGACACACCCCCTTGGGTGGGGTATGTAGGTGTCTGGATCCACCCATCTCTCCAAGTCACCTGGAAGCCTTCCCAATGTATATTAACCTTCAGCAGTACATCTGCTGAGCAAAACAAGCCCAGGCTTCCATCACAGGGCCACCCACCTCTGTGATACATACCGCCCATTAACCACATGGACACTCGCCATACCACATACCTCCCCACTCTGCCTAAGGCTCCGAGGCTTGGCACTTGCTATTACCCGACCAGAAACCCATCTCAGTCGCCTCTGAAAGTCACACCGTCTGTCAAAATCGGGCCGAATCACTGAACCCTTTTGGAACTATCCGTCGTCCGACTCCTTCACCTCCTCTGATAGTGTTGCCCCTTTGTTGGACCACCCCCATCCCTGGCGGTCAGTACAGTGTGGTGATTCCCTGACACCTATACCTTCTGTCTGGTCTGACCCTTTGTCACCACGTCTGCTACAGGGGTTTCCTGCCTAGGTCACGCATCACTGAACTCACAGAAGAGTCACTACTTCTAACTCTTCCTTGTCCTCTTCCATCAGGCCACTTTCGGTTGTCTCTCTATTGACAGTTTCTCCTTTTGTCTTTATTACCCAGAGAGGAGTCGTTCCATTTATCTTCCGGTTGAGTACTTCAAGCCTTTAAAGAAACCCTCGTCTCTCAATACCTCGAGTTGAAAATGGCCGCCATCTTCTTCGTCTTTCCTGCAGCTGTTTATTAATTTGCAGTCTCTCAAGTGTCAGCTGCTCTACCACTCTTAGGTACGCCATGCGATGTTCCAGGAGCATTCGGATATTCTCAAGGCTCTAGATTGATCCGACAAGGAAGAATGGAACCATCCCACCTTCACCAGCTACCTGGGCTTCATCATCAGCCGGAATCCTCACTCTAGCCACAGCAGACTTATCTACGATATAAGCACCTCTATATTTTCCAATATGGCCTTGTTCACTGATTGACACGTTGACAAGTGACCTCTGAGCTCAGAGACTTCCTTCTCCAGCTCATCAACTCTGTACTCAGCCACTTGTCTCAGGTCCTTTTCTCGCTCGACATGGTCTCTTATTGTCTCTTTAACCATCTCCACTTCGTGAGCCTGTTCCCTTTTGGCTAGCACGTGTCGGACCATAAATTCATTAATTAAAGTTTCAGATGGGGCAGCTTGCCAATCCACTCTCTGCTGCTTCAGAGTTCAACCTATTTCTTCATCTGCAGGTTAAGATTTTTGTGGGTCTTCCCTCCATTACCATCAACCACCCCTAGGGCCTCAACAGGGCTCTCTGAAGAGTCAATGTTCTCGCTCCCAGACTCCATCTCTCCACCCTCGGGTTCTCTGGAGTTCTCACCCCCTACTGTCCTGTTGTCACACGCCTCAGTATAGTTCCCTTCCTCTTCCAGAATTTTGGCACAGTTGTCATTTTCCACCACCTCCGAGGCAAATGAACCACCTGTCCACTCTCCATAACCTTTGTGGGTTTTCACTCCACCTGCACTCTCTGGGATTTCTCCTACCACGATCTTTGCTGAGGCATCTCCACCATCACAATATGTCAGTTTAATTTTCAGCACATCAACTGTTACCTCTGTGCTGGGGTTTGTCAGCGGCAATGTGACCTCTTTATCTAGGACATTAAGTTTGTTTGCACCTGACCCCGTCTCTTCTTCAGAGTGTTCAGCCTGACCTGCCTTTCTGCAGCCGCCATGTCCCTGGCGACCAGGGGAACCCTTGCCATTTTTACTCGAGTCCACCTTGCCGCACTCTCTTCAGACATTTCCCTCTCCTCCCTCAGTTCCCAAAACCATTTAAAGTCCCGGCCTTTTACAATAGGGAATGGCAAGTCCAGGACTACAGGGACGTCATGGCTGGTAATAATCGTGGGTGTCTCAATCTTTATTTTTTTATATAGCGCTAACATATTCCGCAGCGCTTTACAGTTTGCACACATCATCACTGTCCCCGATGGGGCTCACAATCTAAATTCCCTATTAGTATGTCTTTAGAATGATTACTCTGGACACTAGATAATTCCTAGGGACCCCATGGATGCTGTGGACTTCCATCTTCCTTTTGGGAATCAGATAGATTCCCGTCTACACCACCACACTTCCTCCTCCAGCCTCTGTCTTCCCCCCTCCAGCCCCTGACGCCCCCCCCTCCAGCCTCCTTCCTAATTTAGAGCTTTTGTTTTTTTTATCAGCATAAATTGTCATTTAAGAAACGATTGTCCATTCAAGAAGAGATTTGTGTTGGCAGATTATCCTAGGAAAGCGTGTTAGATGATAATAATCGTGCTGCCCATCTCACCCGACGAGCAAGCAGCACCCTTGTTCGTTGGGTGAATTGACCTTTTAAGGGAGCCCGACGTACTCACTAAATTGTCCCTATCCCTAAGTTTTTTTGGATGCAGATTGCTCTCACACGAGTGTTTTTTTGATTTGGAAAAGAAAGAAATGAGGATGGAGAATCAAAACTTTAAGGCTAAAAAATATACTCACACATATATACACCAACTGTATAGACACACATATAAATATTTATGGTGTATACATTAGGCTATAAGACCTGGAGACTTATTACACATGCTGCCACTAGGTTTATTTTCTTTTCTTTAAAAAAAAACAAAAAAAAAAAAACTGTCGCTGTCAGGAGTGGGATTCGAACCCACGCCTCCACGTGGTGACTGCAGACGCTGAACACGCTCCCTGGTGCACAACAGCTTGCACCTCCAGGGACCAGTACTGCTGCTGTCAAGGAGTGGGATTTGAACCCACGCCTCCACATGTGGTGACTGCAGACGCTTAACACGCTCCCTGGTGCGCAACAGCTTGCACCTCCAGGGACCAGTACTGCTGCTGTCAGGAGTGGGATTCGAACCCACGCCTCCACGGGAGACTGCAACCTGAACACAGTGCCTTAGACCACTAGGCCATCCTGACTGCTGACATTGACATGCTCCCTGGTGACACAAGAGTTTGCACCACCAGGGACTTCAGTACAGATCTGCTGTCCAAATCAGACATTGGGGCCCCTGGTGGGACTTCTGGCAAAGCCAGAGGGGACATTGGTGTGACGAACAGCCCACCGCCGTTCGTCTACTTACGGGCGACACTAACGGGGGTCCCGCTGCCACCAAAACGCGACGAACAGCGGACCCTGTGTCACCACTATGTCACAATCCCACCACTGACACGGGTGTATCAGCGGACGGAGGGACGTGACACAATGCCGGCACACAGCTATCACAGGCACCGTTGGGTCTTATCTTAGTTATCCCACCACCGGCACCATGTGACAAAAATATCCAGCAAGCTAATCTCGCTCTACAATTTGCCGCAGGGGGAGTTTAATTTGGATGCCCCACCACTGCTATCAATCTTCCAAGTACTGCGGGGATTTATGTATATCCCACTTTCTCAGTTCCACTTTGGAACTCACAGCTCTCCGGCGCCCCCCTTACCCTCAGGTCAGTCAGGGAACTGCACCTAGGATAATTGGTCGCCGGACGGGCTGCCTGTTGTGAACCGGCAATTAGGCTTCTGCAGTAAGGGAATTATCAATGCTGTGGCTGCAGACCCTTATTCAGCAATATAAGACCCTTCTGTACTGCCAGCAAGCCGTAATAGCCGTACACAACGCGCTGCCACCAGTCACGGTTACTTAATTCACAGTGTTAAATTAAGAGGGTCCGTGGCAAACCCTTTGAATTAGTAGCGATTATCTATCAAAGGCGTATAGTTCGAGTCTTAGAGCATGGAGACAGATCTAAATAATTATTTCATTTATTTTCCGAAAGAGGACAGTGATTACAGATAAAAGTTGCTATAAAATTGAGACATAAAATATGTACAGTACAGGTATAAAATAAAAGTGGAGAAAACAAAGAGATTACACTCACAGTTCCATATTGTTCCTTAGGCAGACCATGCGGCTAAGGTGGGTGGAGGCGGAGCTGCACTTCTCCGCTCATCTGGATCTTTCTAGCACGACGACTTGAGCTGTTCTGAGCTGGTTCTGCCAGGGAATGCCTTATAGACTTTCCTATGTGACATCACAGAGAGGTGCATTCTGGGTTGATCCCACCTCTCTTATCCAAGTTATGTTTTGGCTACAAAACTTAGATTAGCTATAACTTTATGGGAGAAGCTGGTATGGACTCATCAGTGGTATCATGTTTCCCAGCGTAATGAGCCCATCAAGAAAACATCAAACATCTATGCGATATGACCGTCCATTTGGGCGCAAATCATATCTCAGGTTCTGGACATCCAAGAGTTTTGCAACAGGCACCACAGCGAAGCTGGGTCTGCTCGGATCGCAGAAATATGATTTTTATATTTCTGCTGGGTATGGTTTTCGCGGGACAATCCCTTATTGTTTTATTCAAACTCCTGGTTTCAAACAAAGAGTTTAGTTCCCGCACTTTTTTTCTCTTTCAGCTGAGAGAAGCCAAATGGTGTGAGGAAGATGGTCTAGCTAATTAACATTCCTGCTCTTCCAGAGGAAGTGGCAGGGTTGATAAAACCTGGGGGGAAAGAATTCCTACTACTGACAGTTTACAATGTCCTAGGATGGAGGATTTGTTAGCACATTGCAACAGAAAACATATCTTCGGGCATTGTACATCACACCTCCCCCCTTAAGAGGGCGCTAAGGAGGCATTACCTCTCGGTAATCTGCCATGCGCACCTCAGCGGGTTCGCCCCGGCGGGACAACCCATCGGCATTGCCGTTTTCACTGCCCTTCCTGTGTTTTACAGTAAAATCGTACTGTTGAAGGGCAAGGCTCCAGCGGAGCAATCTTCCATTGGTTCCGGACACTGTGTGCAACCAGCTCAGAGGGTTGTGGTCGGTTACCACCGTGAAGGCGCGCCCGTACAGGTAGGGCTGCAAACGTTGCAGTGCCCACACCATGGCCAGACACTCCTTCTCGATGGTCGAGTATGCCACTTCCCTCGGCAGAAGTTTCCGGCTCAGGTACAACACGGGGTGCTCTTGGTTCCCCGAGTCGACCTGGCTAAGCACAGCACCGAGGCCAAACTCGCTGGCGTCGGTCTGTACCAGAAACGGGCGACTGCTGTCGACTGCTCTCAACACTGGAGAGTTGCACAGGGCTGCTTTCAAAGCTTGGAAAGCCGCCTCACAGTCATCTGTCCAGTTGACTGTTTGGGGTAGCCTCTGCTTGGTGAGGTCAGTCAAGGGTTTGGCAAGGGCGCTATAGTCCTGTACGAACCGCCTATAGTACCCTGCAGTGCCCAAGAAGGACTTCACCTGTTTCTTGGTCCTGGGGGTGGGCCAGGACACGATTGCGTCCACTTTTCCTGGCTCCGGACTCCTGGAACCCCCGCCTACCCGGTGCCCCAGGTAGTGGACCTTGCGCATGCCTATCTGGCACTTCCCCGGCTTGATGGTCAGGCCTGCCTGGTGAAGACGCTTGAGCACCTCCTGGAGGTGCTGAAGGTGTTCCTCCCAGGTGGAACTGAAGACGGCAATATCGTCTAAGTACGCCACGGCGTACTCCTCCAGTCCCCGAAGCAGGTGGTTGACCATCCGCTGGAAAGTGGCAGGGGCATTCTTCATGCCGAAGGGCATGACCGTGGACTCGTACAGTCCAAAGGGGGTGATAAAGGCGGATTTCTCCTGCGCCTCAGGGCTCAGGGGAATCTGCCAGTATCCCCGACTCAAATCCATGATGGATATGTAGTTGGCGTTTGTCAACCGCTCGAGCAGATCCTCGATGCGCGGCATTGGGTGGGCATCAGAGGTTGTGATGGCGTTGAGCCCCCTGTAGTCCACGCAGAACCGGGTGGTTCGATCCTTTTTAGGAACGAGGACTACAGGTGAAGCCCACGCACCTTTTGACCGTCGAATCACTCCCAGCCTTAACATCTCATCGACCTCTCGGCGCATGACTTGTTGCACCGTTTCAGAGATCCGATAAGGTGTTCGCCGTAATGGGGCATGATTCCCGGTGTCCACCTCATGAACCGCTAACTCCGTCCTCCCAGGACGGTTGGTGAACACGGGCCGGAAGAGTTCCAGGGTGGCCATCAACTGCAACCGCTGGGACACGGTGAGCGAACCACTTATCTCCATGTCCTCAATGGACCCATTGGCCTTGGCCAGCATGTCCAGGAGGGAATCTTCCTCCCCATCCTCTGGCAGATTGCAGACCGGTAGGACGCAAGCTTCACGTTCGTAGTGCGCCTTCAGCATGTTGACGTGAAAGGCCTTGCGCCTACCCCGAGCATGGTCAAGCGTGACCACGTAGGTGACCGGGTTGAGCTGTTGGTGGACGACGTACGGGCCTTCCCAGGCTGCCTGAAGCTTATCCGTTGGTACAGGGACCAGCGCCCACACCTTTTGACCCACCTGGTAGGTCCGCTCCCGGGCGTTCTGGTCGTACCAGCGCTTCTGGTCAGCCTGAGCCTGCGTCATGTTGTCATGCACCAACTGCGTCAAGGTCTGCATCTTGTCACGGAAGCGCATGACATAATCCACGATGGACACTTCTGTGGGGTTTGGCTCATCTTCCCAGGATTCTCTTATCAACCCAAGGGGTCCCCGGACTCGCCTGCCATACAGGAGCTCGAAGGGGGAGAACCCGGTCGAGGCCTGCGGAACTTCTCTGTAAGCGAACAGCAGGTGTGGGAGGTACCGCTCCCAGTCGCGCCCTTGGGTCTCAACCAGTATGCGGAGCATCTGTTTGAGGGTACCGTTGAAACGTTCACACAAACCATTAGTCTGTGGGTGATACGGACTCGATACCAGCTGCGTCACCTGCATTTTCTCACAGAGAGCCTCCATTAGGCGAGACATGAATTGGGGCCCTTGATCGGTAAGCATCTCCCTGGGAAATCCTACTCTTGAAAAGATGGTCACCAGTGCGTCAGCCACCTTATCTGCCCTGGTTGAAGACAGAGCTACTGCCTCTGGGTACCGGGTAGCGTAGTCTACCACGGTGAGAATGTATCGCTTTCCGGAGCTGCTGGGGACGGACAGCGGTCCTACAATGTCCACCGCGATTCTCTGGAAAGGCTCCTCTATCACCGGCAAAGGAATAAGGGGAGCCTTAAGAGCAGGCCCCGCCTTACCCACTTTTTGACAGGTGGCACAGGAGCGGCAGTAGTGTGTTACATCTGTCCCCATCTTGGGCCAATAGAAGTGTTGAGACAGCCGTGCCTTTGTTTTGCTGATCCCCAAGTGTCCAGCGAGTGGAATCTCATGGGCAATCCGCAACAACTCAGTTCTGAACTGATAGGGGACGACCAGCTGTCTTTCCCTCAACCACTCCTTTTTAGGATCTCCGGGTACTGTCTCCCGGTACAACCTTCCTCGTTCCCAGAACACCCTCTCCTTATCAGACTTGGAGGTGGGCGTCTCGGCGAGACCTCTCAATTTCTCCAGGCTGGCATCTGAGTGCAGAGCAGCCTGGAACTCCATGCTGGAGGCTGCCAGAAGTGACGTCAGGGTCCCCTCTTTACTGGGACCCTCTGGAACCGGCTCTGGGTTCACCTCTGGTTCAGTCTCTCCTGTAGCAGCAGAGGGTCCAGAAGACAGTGCGTTACCTGCGATCTGGGCACTCTGACTGCGTGTGACAGCTGCTATGTATGCTGTCTCCCTGGGGATTTCTTCAGACCCACCAGCTGGTGCTGCCCTGGGCTCTACCTCCCCATCCACCCCCAACACTTTAGGAGCAGTGCTACTTATGGGCCAGTTACCTTCCTCGGTGGCACTGGTCAGCTGCATGGCATTACCTTCCTCATGGTCCCCATGCACCTCCCCATCCTCTTGAGCACCGTTGCTTGCTCCTGCCAGGGGTTCCTCAGCCGTCTCACTCCGCAGAGTGACGGGGCTGAGCACCTCGGTACCTGTGGACACATCTACCGTTTCAAAGAAAGGGTTAACGGGTTCAGTCGGCACAGATACATCAACATCATCATTCCTAGGAAAAGAATGGTTATCAGTTTGCTTTGGTACATTCACATCAGCATCAGCATCATACCTTGGGAAAGAATGGTTGTTAGTTGCATCATTACTCATCAAGGCATTAGCAGGTAACACATTCAGTTTCCCATCATCAACATCATCAGGGTTAACGTTACCCTTATTATCAGTTTGGGGAAGGGTGTCAGGGACATATTATGCAACCATCCTCCCCAAGTCAGTCCCCAATAAAACATCAGTGGGCAGGTTTTCAGACACTCCCACCTCCCTCAACCCGCTCCCGGCACCCCAGTCAAGAAAAACTCGTGCCACTGGCAAGGGACAACGGGTGCCTCCAATCCCGGTGACAGTCAGGGTTTTCCCCTCAACAAACTCTTCAGGGGCCGCCAGTCCAGGACGGATGAGGGTTCGTTCAGCCCCGGTGTCCTTGAGGCCTGTAGCAAGACGGGCCCCCACCTGAACAGGTTGAACGTTGTCGTCAGCCCTCCCAACCACACCTCCCACCAAAAGAACAGAGGCGTTGGGCCCGGGGGCCTTGGCTGGGGGGTTCTTCGGCCTATTCGGACAGGTGTAAAAGAAGTGACCAGGCCGCTGGCAGTGGTGACACAGGCGACTGTCAGTAGCCGGCCTGCTGTTGGCAACAGGGACTGGGCCTCCGGAGGGACGGCTAGCTGGGGCATTGGGGTTGGTTGCTGGCTTACCCCCTTTCCAGCTGGTGGCGACTGGCCTCCGCATCTCGGGCTTCCGGTTGGCCTCGTGGTTGTCGGCGATCTGCGCCGCTTTGTCCGCGTTCGTTGGTTCGCGGTCCAGGATGAACTGTCGGACCTCAGCTGGGCAGAGATGCAGGAACTGGTCTTTGATCATCAGGTCCCGTAGCTGCTCAAAGGTTTCAACGGACAGTCCATGGATCCACTGGTCAAAGTGGGTCCTGAGTCCTTGCACCACATCACTGTAGCTATCGTGTGGGCCACGTTGGAGGTGTCGGAACTTCTTTCGGTATACCTCAGGTGTCAGCCGGTATTTGGCGATCAGCGCCTGCTTTATGGCGTCATAGTCATCATCGGCTTCTGGCGGAAGAGAAGCAAATGCCTCCAGGGCTTTGCCTTTTAGCCCTGGGGTCAAGTACCTTGCCCATTGGTCTCTAGGCAGCTGGTACTGTCTGCAGGCTTTCTCAAAGGCTCGCAGAAATGTGTCCAAGTCCCCGTCCTTTTCCATCACGGGAAAATGCTCTGGCCGGGGTTTAGGAGTCTGGACGCTGCTGGGCTCACGGCTTCGGGCTGTGAGGGCATTCCCACCCCGCTGGAGTACCTCCAGTTCATGGGCCCTCTGCGCCTCCCTCTCGGCTCGCTGCTCTGCTCTCTCAGCCTCCGCTCGGCGCTCAGCTCTCTCAGCCTGGGCTTGACGCTCGGCTTGGGCCTCCTGCCGATATTGCTGGATCAGCCTCACCCGCCCATCACTGTCTTCGGCGGGGAGTGCGTCCAAGGCCATTTGCAGATAGGGGTCCACCCCGTCCTGGTTGAATGTGGGGCCAGCGCTCAGGAGTGGAGCCTCTGCTGCAGCCCCATTGCCACTTGGGCCAACTTCTGCGCTCGCTGGATTCTGGTCGTTGTCCAGCTGCACTAGAGCCGCGATCATTTGAGCTCTGTTTTTGTTCGTGGCGTCAAGGCCTTGGTACGTGCATAACCCAGCAAGAACTTCCTTTGTCTGCCAGTTGTACCAAGGTTCTCCTTTTGCCGCCATGGTTGCCAAATAAAAGATAGAAAAAGAAAAACGAAGAAATGGGAGGGAATACTTGTATGTACACACAAATGTCTCAGAACTAGTAACCACTGAGTCTGTTCTCCAAAACCTATGATGCAGGATTCCCGCAGGAACCGTGCAGGTTTTTAGTGAGAGGAATGAATGCTCAAACCAAATCACTAATGCTCTAGGATTATCCCACCGCTCTGCCACCAATATGTGACGAACAGCCCACCGCCGTTCGTCTACTTACGGGCGACACTAACGGGGGTCCCGCTGCCACCAAAACGCGACGGACAGCGGACCCTGTGTCACCACTATGTCACAATCCCACCACTGACACGGGTGTATCAGCGGACGGAGGGACGTGACACAATGCCGGCACACAGCTATCACAGGCACCGTTGGGGCTTATCTTAGTTATCCCACCACCGGCACCATGTGACAAAAATATCCAGCAAGCTAATCTCGCTCTACAATTTGCCGCAGGGGGAGTTTAATTTGGATGCCCCACCACTGCTATCAATCTTCCAAGTACTGCGGGGATTTATGTATATCCCACTTTCTCAGTTCCACTTTGGAACTCACAGCTCTCCGGCGCCCCCCTTACCCTCAGGTCAGTCAGGGAACTGCACCTAGGATAATTGGTCGCCGGACGGGCTGCCTGTTGTGAACCGGCAATTAGGCTTCTGCAGTAAGGGAATTATCAATGCTGTGGCTGCAGACCCTTATTCAGCAATATAAGACCCTTCTGTACTGCCAGCAAGCCGTAATAGCCGTACACAACGCGCTGCCACCAGTCACGGTTACTTAATTCACAGTGTTAAATTAAGAGGGTCCGTGGCAAACCCTTTGAATTAGTAGCGATTATCTATCAAAGGCGTATAGTTCGAGTCTTAGAGCATGGAGACTGATCTAAATAATTATTTCATTTATTTTCCGAAAGAGGACAGTGATTACAGATAAAAGTTGCTATAAAATTGAGACATAAAATATGTACAGTACAGGTATAAAATAAAAGTGGAGAAAACAAAGAGATTACACTCACAGTTCCATATTGTTCCTTAGGCAGACCATGCGGCTAAGGTGGGTGGAGGCGGAGCTGCACTTCTCCGCTCATCTGGATCTTTCTAGCACGACGACTTGAGCTGTTCTGAGCTGGTTCTGCCAGGGAATGCCTTATAGACTTTCCTATGTGACATCACAGAGAGGTGCATTCTGGGTTGATCCCACCTCTCTTATCCAAGTTATGTTTTGGCTACAAAACTTAGATTAGCTATAACTTTATGGGAGAAGCTGGTATGGACTCATCAGTGGTATCATGTTTCCCAGCGTAATGAGCCCATCAAGAAAACATCAAACATCTATGCGATATGACCGTCCATTTGGGCGCAAATCATATCTCAGGTTCTGGACATCCGAGAGTTTTGCAACAGGCACCACAGCGAAGCTGGGTCTGCTCGGATCGCAGAAATATGATTTTTATATTTCTGCTGGGTATGGTTTTCGCGGGACAATCCCTTATTGTTTTATTCAAACTCCTGGTTTCAAACAAAGAGTTTAGTTCCCGCACTTTTTTTCTCTTTCAGCTGAGAGAAGCCAAATGGTGTGAGGAAGATGGTCTAGCTAATTAACATTCCTGCTCTTCCAGAGGAAGTGGCAGGGTTGATAAAACCTGGGGGGAAAGAATTCCTACTACTGACAGTTTACAATGTCCTAGGATGGAGGATTTGTTAGCACATTGCAACAGAAAACATATCTTCGGGCATTGTACATCACAATTGGGATGTCATTTGAAAGCTAATTACCAGACTGAGGTGAGGGAGCAGTTCTTGGGGCTGTGTGGTGCTCTGTTGGGCATTTGTGCACCCTCAAGCCTGCACCACAAGGACCACTTTTATCCATGGACAGCCAGGCTCTGACCCCCTGAATTCAAATTCCATTTGAATTCAAATACAACACAAAAAACACAAAAAGTTGTGCATACAACTTATACCACAATGAACAGATTACTAATAAAACAATCCACCAGGAGTTAACAGTGGACATGTGGAGCTTTCATGTAGCCTCACTGTGCCCAGTAACATTGGCTGGTCACCCTACATGAGAAAAAATTGTAATATTCCAATATTCAAAACTCTGTCCCTGTCTAATTTCTTTGTAACAAGACATCAGATGATCGTAGATAAAGGCATTTTATTCAACTTTTCACAAAGTTAACAGAGAGGCTGTAAAAACATCAAGAGACATTTTTTGGCTTAAAAAAAAAAAAAAATTTAAACTGATGAATCAGCTGGTAAGTTTTTTTGGATGTACAGTGGTCAGATGGATTTGAGAAGGACGTTCTCTCGGCAGACGGGTGCCTGTTATACCCTATAGAATATATTCAGTGTACACGTCCTAGTGTGAAAAGAACCTAATATATATATTTTTTTTTTTTTACTCCAAAAACAGAAAAAAAAACAGAGTGAAGGCAATCAGTTTCCACCAGACACAAACAAACCTAAGTTTGCTTCGGCCAGAAATCACTCGAAATAAAAGGGTTTCCAGGACCTTCAGGCCCCTGAAGCTTAAAACTAGTGAAGAGACTGGGGAGGTGAAAACTAAATTATATATATATATATATATACACCACCTGCCCAGACTGGACTGATGACGACCCGACCAGAACCCATGTGAGGCCTAGTCGGCCCCGGTAACTGAAAAGGCCACTACTGTTATGCTTTTAATCCTTTCCCAGTCATATAAAAGAATTTTAAAAAAAATGGCCGGAGAGTTGCTATATGGCACAAGTTCCCCCCCAAAAAAAGTTTCTAACACATTCAGTTACAAATGTGTAATTTTCCTACATCTGAGGGGGAAAAGGCCACCATGGAGGTGTGTGTAAGAAGGTATGGCCGCTCCCAGGGTCCTCCATCACATACAGAGGCCTAGAGACATCACCCGGCCTCACACGGCCCCGAACTACGCGCACAGACTGAAGAAGAAGGGGCTCCGCCATTACCGGAGGAGATTGTGCGCCTCCATGCTGCGGTTCTGGAGCACACCACGGCCACACGGAGCGGGGGGGACGGCATTATGGTATCAGGCCGCCGAGATCTCCCCCTCACGAAAACCTCCTGACTCGGCGGAGACACGGTGAGGAGGACCGCAGCCGCTGCTACAGATGGCGGCACTTCCGCCTGTGCTCCGCCACCACAGGAACTAAAATGGCGGCCGGGCGGGGAAGTGACGTGTGGTGAGGAGACGTGGGAGGCCGGACTGAGTCATGGAGGAGGCGACGGTGGTGTCGTAATGTTTGCTGTGGAGAGCGCAGCAGAGGAGCGGAGCTGTCAGCGGGGAAGAGCGCGGCACAACACAAAGCCCGGAGGAGGGAGCGGCGACACCCCGCAGAGGACAGAAGGGAGACGGTGTGTGGGGGGAGAGAGTGGGGGGAGCAGAGGCTGAGCATGGGGGGGAGCAGAGGCTGAGCATGGGGGGGGGAGCAGAGGCTGAGCATGGGGGGGAGCAGAGGCTGAGCATGGGGGGGGAGCAGAGGCTGAGCATGGGGGGGGAGCAGAGGCTGAGCATGGGGGGGGGAGCAGAGGCTGAGCATGGGGGGGGGGAGCAGAGGCTGAGCATGGGGGGGGGGAGCAGAGGCTGAGCATGGGGGGGGAGCAGAGGCTGAGCATGGGGGGGAGCAGAGGCTGAGCATGGGGGGGAGCAGAGGCTGAGCATGGGGGGGAGCAGAGGCTGAGCATGGGGGGGGGGAGCAGAGGCTGAGCATGGGGGGGGGGAGCAGAGGCTGAGCATGGGGGGGGAGCAGAGGCTGAGCATGGGGGGGAGCAGAGGCTGAGCATGGGGGGGAGCAGAGGCTGAGCATGGGGGGGAGCAGAGGCTGAGCATGGGGGGGGGGAGCAGAGGCTGAGCATGGGGGGGGGAGCAGAGGCTGAGCATGGGGGGGGAGCAGAGGCTGAGCATGGGGGGGGAGCAGAGGCTGAGCATGGGGGGGGGGGAGCAGAGGCTGAGCATGGGGGGGGGGAGCAGAGGCTGGGGGGAGCAGAGGCTGGGGGGAGCAGAGGCTGAGCATGGGGGGGAGCAGAGGCTGAGCATGGGGGGGGAGCAGAGGCTGAGCATGGGGGGGGGAGCAGAGGCTGAGCATGGGGGGGGGAGCAGAGGCTGAGCATGGGGGGGGGAGCAGAGGCTGAGCATGGGGGGGGAGCAGAGGCTGAGCATGGGGGGGGAGCAGAGGCTGAGCATGGGGGGGGAGCAGAGGCTGAGCATGGGGGAGAGCAGAGGCTGAGCATGGGGGGGGGGAGCAGAGGCTGAGCATGGGGGGGGGGAGCAGAGGCTGAGCATGGGGGGGGGGGGAGCAGAGGCTGAGCATGGGGGGGGGGGAGCAGAGGCTGAGCATGGGGGGGGGAGCAGAGGCTGAGCATGGGGGGGGAACAGAGGCTGAGCATGGGGGGGAGCAGAGGCTGAGCATGGGGGGGGGGAGCAGAGGCTGAGCATGGGGGGGGGAGCAGAGGCTGAGCATGGGGGGGGGAGCAGAGGCTGAGCATGGGGGGGGGAGCAGAGGCTGAGCATGGGGGGGGGAGCAGAGGCTGAGCATGGGGGGGGAGCAGAGGCTGAGCATGGGGGGGGAGCAGAGGCTGAGCATGGGGGGGGAGCAGAGGCTGAGCATGGGGGGGGAGCAGAGGCTGAGCATGAGGAGGAGCAGAGGCTGAGCATGGGGGGGAGCAGAGGACAGAAGGCTGGCGGTGTGTGGAGGGAGAGAGTGGGGGGAGCAGAGGCTGAGCATGGGGGGGGGGAGCAGAGGCTGAGCATGGGGGGGGGAGCAGAGGCTGAGCATGGGGGGGGGAGCAGAGGCTGAGCATGGGGGGGGGAGCAGAGGCTGAGCATGGGGGGGGAGCAGAGGCTGAGCATGGGGGGGGAACAGAGGCTGAGCATGGGGGGGGAGCAGAGGCTGAGCATGGGGGGGGGGGAGCAGAGGCTGAGCATGGGGGGGGGAGCAGAGGCTGAGCATGGGGGGGGGAGCAGAGGCTGAGCATGGGGGGGAGCAGAGGCTGAGCATGGGGGGGAGCAGAGGCTGAGCATGGGGGGGGAGCAGAGGCTGAGCATGGGGGGGGAGCAGAGGCTGAGCATGGGGGGGGAGCAGAGGCTGAGCATGGGGGGGGAGCAGAGGCTGAGCATGGGGGGGGAGCAGAGGCTGAGCATGGGGGGGGAGCAGAGGCTGAGCATGAGGAGGAGCAGAGGCTGAGCATGGGGGGGAGCAGAGGACAGAAGGCTGGCGGTGTGTGGAGGGAGAGAGTGGGGGGAGCAGAGGCTGAGCATGGGGGGGAGCAGAGGCTGAGCATGGGGGGGGAGCAGAGGCTGAGCATGGGGGGGGAGCAGAGGCTGAGCATGGGGGGGGAGCAGAGGCTGAGCATGGGGGGGGGAGCAGAGGCTGAGCATGGGGGGGGAGCAGAGGCTGAGCATGAGGAGGAGCAGAGGCTGAGCATGGGAGGGAGCAGAGGACAGAAGGCTGGCGGTGTGTGGAGGGAGAGAGTGGGGGGAGCAGAGGCTGAGCATGGGGGGGAGCAGAGGCTGAGCATGGGGGGGAGCAGAGGCTGAGCATGGGGGGGGAGCAGAGGCTGAGCATGGGGGGGAGCAGAGGCTGAGCATGGGGGGGAGCAGAGGCTGAGCATGGGGGGGGAGCAGAGGCTGAGCATGGGGGGGGAGCAGAGGCTGAGCATGGGGGGGGAGCAGAGGCTGAGCATGGGGGGGAGCAGAGGCTGAGCATGGGGGGGGAGCAGAGGCTGAGCATGGGGGGGGAGCAGAGGCTGAGCATGGGGGGGGAGCAGAGGCTGAGCATGGGGGGGGAGCAGAGGCTGAGCATGGGGGGGGAGCAGAGGCTGAGCATGGGGGGGGAGCAGAGGCTGAGCATGGGGGGGGAGCAGAGGCTGAGCATGGGGGGGGAGCAGAGGCTGAGCATGGGGGGGGAGCAGAGGCTGAGCATGGGGGGGGAGCAGAGGCTGAGCATGGGGGGGGAGCAGAGGCTGAGCATGGGGGGGAGCAGAGGCTGAGCATGGGGGGGGAGCAGAGGCTGAGCATGGGGGGGGAGCAGAGGCTGAGCATGGGGGGGAGCAGAGGCTGAGCATGGGGGGGGGGAGCAGAGGCTGAGCATGGGGGGGGAGCAGAGGCTGAGCATGGGGGGGGGAGCAGAGGCTGAGCATGGGGGGGGGAGCAGAGGCTGAGCATGGGGGGGGAGCAGAGGCTGAGCATGGGGGGGGAGCAGAGGCTGAGCATGGGGGGGGAGCAGAGGCTGAGCATGGGGGGGGAGCAGAGGCTGAGCATGGGGGGAGCAGAGGATGGTGCTTGGGGGGCGGAGCCGGAGCTGGAGTGTGGTGGACGGGAGATAAAACACAACCTTAGTATGTAGGGCTTTGGAGTCGGAGTCGGAGCTCATTTTGGTGGAGTCGGAGTTGGTATAAAATGGACCGATTCCGACTCCTAAAATATATAATAAATTGGGTACAGTAGTTCAATGCAGAATGTGCTGAATATTTTTTCATAGGAATTTGGGAAAGTTATGAAATGTCCTATAAATGGCTGTTCTATTCCTGATCTAAGGCTACATTCACACACAGCGTTTTTGCTGCGTTTTTTGAGGATACGTTTTTCAGTTGCAAAAGCAGATCAGCTTTTTAAAAACTGCATCACCTGAAAGGTTTTTGAGCTCATAGATAATGTTTTCAATATCAGAGCAGATTTCTAATCTGCTTTTATTTATATATCTGTCTATCCATATCATATCTGTACCAAAAAGAATGAAAGCCGGATAGCACACAGACTAACACTCCTTTTTTTTTAGCACCAGTCAGGTCCACCTCATAGCTGCCCAAAAGGACGCCCAGGACAGGCATTGCTCGTCTTCAGTAACATCAACTGATAGTTGGAATAAATATACTGCATTCACCACCACATCTTCTTAAGGTGCAGGCTTTATTTTCAAGTGTAGGGGTGTGCAGTATGAGGTTCTGCCCCCCCCAGGTTTGATCCTGGCTACGCCCATGATGTGGATGTAGCCTGAGGATCTAGGCTTTGTCTTAGCCGAGATAAGTCATAGTATGTGTGTGTGTATATATATATATATATACACACACACACTACAGACCAAAGGTTTGGACACACCTCAATCAAAGCGTATTCTTTATTTTCATGACTATGGTTTAATAAGTGGGATTTCTTGCCTTATAAATGGGGTTGGGACCATCAGTTGTGCAGAAGTCTGGTGGATACACAGCTGATAGTCCTACTGAATAGACTATTAGAATTTGTATTATGGCAAGAAAAAAGCAGCTGAGTAAAGAAAAACGAGTGGCCATTATTACTTTAAGAAATGAAGGTCAGTCAGTCCGAAAAATTGGGAAAACTTTGAAAGTGTCCCCACGTGCAGTGGCAAAAACCATCAAGCGCTACAAAGAAACTGGCTCACATGAGGACCGCTCCAGGAAAGGAAGACCAAGAGTCACCTCTGCTGCGGAGGATAAGTTCATCCGAGTCACCAGCCTCAGAAATCGCAGGTTAACAGCAGCTCAGATCAGAGACCAGGTCAATGCCACACAGAGTTCTAGCAGCAGACACATCTCTACAACAACTGCTAAGAGGAGACTTTGTGCAGCAGGCCTTCATGGTAAAATAGCTGCTAGGAAACCACTGCTAAGGACAGGCAACAAGCAGAAGAGACTTGTTTGGGCTAAAGAACTCAAGGAATGGACATTAGACCAGTGGAAATCTGTGCTTTGGTCTGATGAGTCCAAATTTGAGATCTTTGGTTCCAACCACCTTGTCTTTGTGCGACGCAGAAAAGGTGAACGGATGGACTCTACATACCTGGTTCCCACCGTGAAGCATGGAGGAGGAGGTGTGATGGTGTGGGGGTGCTTTACTGGTGACACTGTTGGGGATTTATTCAAAATTGAAGGCATACTGAACCAGCATGGCCACCACAGCATCTTGCAGCGGCATGCTATTCCATCCGGTTTGTGTTTAGCTGGACCATCATTTATTTTTCAACAGGACAATGACCTCAAACACACCTCCAGGCTGTGTAAGGGCTATTTGACCAAGAAGGAGAGTGATCGGGTGCTACGCCAGATGACCTGGCCTCCACAGTCACCAGACCTGAACCCAATCGAGATGGTTTGGGGTGAGCTGGACCGCAGAGTGAAGGCCAAAGGGCCAACAAGTGCTAAGCATCTCTGGGAACTCCTTCAAGACTGTTGGAAGTCCATTTCCAGTGACTACCTCTTGAAGCTCATCAATAGAATGCCAAGAGTGTGCAAAGCAGTAATCAAAGCAAAAGGTGGCTACTTTGAAGAACCTAGAATATAAGACACATTTTCAGTTGTTTCACACTTTTTTGTTAATTATATAATTCCACATGTGTTAATTCATAGCTTTGATGCCTTCAGAGTGAATCTACAATTTTCATAGTCATGAAAATAAAGCAAACTCTTTGAATGAGAAGGTGTGTCCAAACTTTGGTCTGTACAGCCATGGCTAAAAATTTTGAGAATGACACAAATAATAATTTTTACAAAGTCTACTGCTTCATTTTTTCTAATGGCAATTTGCATATACTCCAGAATGTTATAAAGAGTGATCAGCTTAACAGCAATTACTTGCAAAGTCAATATTTGCCTAGAAAATTAACTTTATCCCCCAAAATACATTTCAACATCATTGCAGCCCTGCCTTAAAAGGACCAGCTAACATCGTTTCAGTGATTGCTCCATTAACACAGGTGTGGGTGTTGATGAGGACAGGGCTGGAGATCAATCTGTCATGATTAAGTAAGAATGACACCACTGGACACTTTAAAAGGAGGCTGGTGCTTGGCATCATTGTTTCTCTTCTGTTAACCATGGTTATCTCTAAAGAAACACGTGCAGTCATCATTGCACTGCACAAAAATGGCCTAACAGGGAAGAGTATCGCAGCTAGAAAGAATGCACCTCAGTCAACAATCTATCGCATCATCAAGAACTTCAAGGAGAGAGGTTCCCTTGTTGCCAAAAAGGCTCCAGGGCGCCCAAGAAAGACCAGCAAGCGCCAGGACCGTCTCTTAAAAGTGCTTCAGCTGTGGGATCGGACTACCAGCAGTGCAGAGCTTGCTCAGGAATGGCAGCAGGCAGGTGTGAGTGCTTCTGCACACGCTGTGAGGCGGAGACTCTTGGAGCAAGGCCTGGTCTCAAGGAGGACAGCAAAGAAGCCACTTCTCTCCAGAAAAAACATCATGGACAGACTGATATTCTGCAAGAGGTACAGGGAGTGGACTGCTGAGGACTGGGGTAAAGTCATTTTCTCTGATGAATCCCCTTTTCGATTGTTTGGGACATCTGGAAAACGGCTTATTCGGAGAAGACCAGGTGAGCGCTACCACCAGTCTTGTCTCATGCCAACTGTCAAGCATCCTGAAACCAGGGCCGCCATCAGGGCATGACAGGCCTTACATGTGTATGGGGCCCGGTGATTAGGGGGGCCCGACCATGCTGGCAGCCCGATCCGCGCTGGGGCCCCCCTACATTTTATACAGGCTTCTGCAGCTATATTTTAAATTCAGACTCAGCGCCTGCCGGGCCCCTCGGGCAGGCCCCCCCCCCCGCACCATGGTCCAGCCAGCGCCGAAATCCCCCCCTGCACAATGGTCCAGCCACAGCTCCGCCCTCACCTGACGTCACACACTGCTCTGCTCCTCCACTTCCTCATTCAGTCAGTGTGCCACGTGGGACTGGGAGAGGGAGGGAGCCTCGCCGCTGGAGCACAGCCAGATAACAAGGTAAGAAGAATTTTTTTTTTTTTTTTTTTGAGAGCGGCTATCCAGGGAGCCTGGGGCAAAATGCTGGACATGGGGCATAATGCTGGACACTGGGGGCAGAATGGACATGGGGCAGAATGCTGGACGCTGGGGACAGAATGCTGGACGCTGGTGGCAGAATGCTGGATATGAGGGCAGACTGTGAGACGGGGCAGAATGCTGGACGCTGGGGCAGAATTCTGGACATGGGGCAGAATGCTCGAAGCTGGGGCAGAATGCTGGAGACTGAGGCAGAATGCTGGACATGGGGGCAGGCTGTGAGCTGGGGCAGAATGTTGGATACAGATACTGCACAGTACCACTCATCCTGTATATATATACACTGCACAGTACCACTCCTGTATATGTATATACTGCACAGTACCACTCCTCCTGTATATATACACTGCACAGTACCCCTCCTCCTGCATATATGCACTGCACAGTACTACTGTCCTGTATATATACACTGCACAGTACCACTCCTGTTCTGCATATATGCACTGCACAGTACCACTCCTCCTGCATATATGCACTGCACAGTACCACTCCTCCTGCATATATGCACTGCACAGTACTACTGTCCTGTATATATACACTGCACAGTACCACTCCTGTTCTGCATATATGCACTGCACAGTACCACTCCTGTCCTGTATATATACACTGCACAGTACCACTCCTGTCTATATACACTGCACAGTCCCACTCCTGTATATATACACTGCACAGTACCACTCCTGTATATGTATATACACAGCACAGTACCACTCCTGTCTATATACACTGCACAGTCCCACTCCTGTATATATACACTGCACAGTACCACTCCTGTCCTGCATATACACACTGCACAGTACCACTCCTGTACATATACACTGCACAGTACCACTCCTGTATATACACTGCACAGTACCACTCCTGTCCTGTATATATACACTGCACAGCACCACTCCTCCTGTCCTGTATATATACACTGCACAGTACCACTCCTGCATATACACACTGCACAGTACCACTCCTGTATATATACACTGCACAGTACCACTCCTGTCCTGTATATATACACTGCACAGCACCACTCCTCCTGTCCTGTATATATGCACTGCACAGCACCACTCCTGTCCTGTATATATACATTGCACAGCACCACTCCTCCTGTCCTGTATATATACACTGCACAGCACCACTCCTCCTGTCCTGTATATATGCACTGCACAGTACCACTCCTCTATATACACTGCACAGTAACCCTCCTCCTGCATATATGCACTGCACAGTACCACTCCTGTCCTGTATATATACACTGCACAGTACCACTCCTCCTTTCCTGTATATATACACTGCACAGTACCACTCCTCCTGTCCTGTATATATACCCTGCACAGCACAACTCCTGTCCTGTATATATACACTGCACAGTACCAGTCCTCCTGCATATATGCACTGCACAGTACCACTCCTGTCCTGTATATATACACTGCACAGTACCACTCCTGTCCTGCATATATACACTGCACAGTACCACTCCTGTCCTGTATATATACACACTGCACAGTACCACTCCTGTCTATATACACTGCACAGTTCCACTCCTGTATATATACAATGCACAGTACCACTCCTGTCCTGCATATACACACTGCACAGTACCACTCCTCCTGTATATATACACTGCACAGTACCACTCCTGTATATACACTGCACAGTACCACTCCTGTCCTGTATATATACACTCCACAGCACCACTCCTCCTGTCCTGTATACATACACTGCACAGCACCACTCCTCCTGTCCTGTATACATACACTGCACAGCACCACTCCTCCTGTCCTGTATATATACACTGCACAGTACCACTCCTGTCCTGTATATATACACTGCACAGCACCACTCCTCCTGTCCTGTATATATGCACTGCACAGTACCACTCCTGTCCTGCATATACACACAGCACAGTACCACTCCTCCTGTATATATACACTGCAAAGTACCACTCCTCCTGTCCTGTATATATGCACTGCACAGTACCACTCCTCCTGTATATATACACTGCACAGTACCACTCCTGTCCTGCATATACACAGCACAGTACCACTCCTCCTGTCCTGTATATATGCACTGCACAGTACCACTCCTCCTGTATATATACACTGCACAGTACCACTCCTGTATATATACACTGCACAGTACCACTCCTGTCTATACACACTGCACAGTCCCACTCCTGTATATATACACTGCACAGTACCACTCCTGTCCTGTATATATACATTGCACAGTACCACTCCTCCTGTATATATACACTGCACAGCACCACTCCTCCTATATATACACTGCACAGTACCCCTCCTCCTGTATATATACACTGCACAGTACCACTCGTGTCTTGTATATATACACTGCACAGCACCACTCCTCCTGTCCTGCATATATGCACTGCACAGTACCACTCATGCCCTGTATATATACACTGCACAGTACCACTCCTGTCTATATACACTGCACAGTCCCACTCCTGTATATATACACTGCACAGTACCACTCCTGTCCTGCATTTATACATTGCACAGTACCACTCCTGCATATATACATTGCACAGCACCACTCCTGTATATACACTGCACAGTACCACTCCTGTCCTGTATATATACACTGCACAGCACCACTCCTCCTGTCCTGCATATATGCACTGCACAGTACCACTCATGTCCTGTCTATATACACTGCACAGTACCACTCCTGTCTATATACACTGCACAGTCCCACTCCTGTCTATATACACTGCACAGTCCCACTCCTGTCTATATACACTGCACAGTACCACTCCTGTCCTGCATATATACACTGCACAGCACCACTCCTCCTGTGATGTATATATACACTGCACAGCACCACTCCTGTCTTGTATATATACACTCCACAGTACCACTCTTCCTGTATATATACACTGCACAGTACCACTCCTGTCATGTATATATTCACTGCACAGTACCACTCCTGTCCTGTATATGTACACTGCACAGTACCACTCCTGTCCTGCATATGTACACTGCACAGTACCACTCCTCCTTTATCTATACACTGCACAGCGCCACTCCTGTATATATACACTGCACAGTACCACTCCTGTCCTGTATATATGCACTGCACAGTACCTCTCCTCCTGTCCCGTATATATGCACCGCACAGTACCACTCCTATATATATATACACTGCACAGTACCACTACTCCTGTCCTGTGTATATACGCTGCACAGTACCAATCCTGTATATATACACTGCACAGTACCACTCCTGTATACATACACTCCACAGTACCACTCCAGTCCTGTATATATGCACTGCACAGTACCAATCCTGTATATATACACTGCACGACATCACTCCTCCTTTCCTGTATATATACACTGCACAGTACCACTCCTATATATACACTGCACAGTACCACTCCTGTATATATACACTCCACAGTACCACTCCAGTCCTGTATATATACACTGCACAGTACCAGTCCTGTATATATACACTGCACGACATCACTCCTCCTTTCCTGTATATATACACTGCACAGTACCACTCCTATATATACACTGCACAGTACCACTCCTGTCCTGCATATATGCACTGCACAGTAACACTCCTGTATTTATACACTGCACAGTACCACTCCTGTATATACACTGCACAGTACCACTCCTGTCCTGTATATATACACTGCACAGCACCACTCCTCCTGTCCTGTATATATACACTGCACAGTACCACTCGTGTCCTGTATATATACACACTGCACAGTACCACTCCTCCTGCATATATGCACTGCACAGTACCACTCCTGTCCTGTATATATGCAATGCACAGTACCACTCCTGTCCTGCATATATGCATTGCACAGTACCACTCCTGTCCTGTATATATACACACTGCACAGTACCACTCCTGCCTATATACACTGCACAGTTCCACTCCTGTATATATACACTGCACAGTACCACTCCTGTCCTGCATATACACACTGCACAGTAACACTCCTGTATTTATACACTGCACAGTACCACTCCTGTATATACACTGCACAGTACCACTCCTGTCCTGTATATATACACTCCACAGCACCACTCCTCCTGTCCTGTATATATACACTGCACAGCACCACTCCTCCTGTCCTGTATATATACACTGCACAGCACCACTCCTCCTGTCCTGTATATATACACTGCACAGCACCACTCCTCCTGTCCTGTATATATACACTGCACAGCACCACTCCTCCTGTCCTGTATATATACACTGCACAGCACCACTCCTGACCTGTATATACACACTGCACAGTACCACTCCTGTCCTGCATATACACACAGCACAGTACCACTTTTCCTGTATATATACACTGCACAGTACCACTCCTCCTGTCCTGTATATATGCACTGCACAGTACCACTCCTCCTGTCTATACACACTGCACAGTCCCACTCCTGTCTATACACACTGCACAGTCCCACTCCTGTATATATACACTGCACAGTACCACTCCTGTCCTGTATATATACACTGCACAGTACCACTCCTCCTGTATATATACACTGCACAGCACCACTCCTATATATACACTGCACAGTACCCCTCCTCCTGTATATATACACTGCACAGTACCACTTGTGTCCTGTATATATACACTGCACAGCACCACTCCTCCTGTCCTGCATATATGCACTGCACTATCCACTCATGCCCTGTATATATACACTGCACAGTCCCACTCCTGTCTATATACACTGCACAGTCCCACTCCTGTCCTGCATATACACACTGCACAGTACCACTCCTGCATATATACATTGCACAGCACCACTCCTGTATATACACTGCACAGTACCACTCCTGTCCTGTATATATACACTGCACAGTACCACTCCTGTCCTGTATATATACACTGCACAGCACCACTCCTCCTGTCCTGCATATATGCACTGCATAGTACCACTCATGTCCTGTATATATATGCACTGCACAGTACCACTCCTGTCTATATACACTGCACAAACCCACTCCTGTATATATACACTGCACAGTACCACTCCTGTCCTGCATATATACACTGCACAGCACCACTCCTCCTGTGATGTATATATACACTGCACAGCACCACTCCTGTCCTGTATATATACACTCCACAGTACCACTCCTCCTGTATATATACACTGCACAGTACCACTCCTGTATATATACACTGCACAGCACCACTCCTGTCCTGTACATATGCACTGCACAGTACCACTCCTGTCCTGTATATATACACTGCACAGTACCACTCCTGTCCTGCATATGTACACTGCACAGTACCACTCCTCCTTTATCTATACACTGCACAGCGCCACTCCTGTATATATGCACTGCACAGTACCACTCCTGTCCTGTATATATGCACTGCACAGTACCTCTCCTGTCCCGTATATATGCACCGCACAGTACCACTCCTATATATATATATACACTGCACAGTACCACTACTCCTGTCCTGTGTATATACGCTGCACAGTACCAATCCTGTATATATACACTGCACAGTACCACTCCTGTATATATACACTCCACAGTACCACTCCAGTCCTGTATATATGCACTGCACAGTACCAATCCTGTATATATACACTGCACGACATCACTCCTCCTTTCCTGTATATATACACTGCACAGCACCACTCCTCCTATATATACACTGCACAGTACCCCTCCTCCTGTATATATACACTGCACAGTACCACTCGTGTCCTGTATATATACACTGCACAGCACCACTCCTCCTGTCCTGCATATATGCACTGCACTATCCACTCATGCCCTGTTTATATACACTGCACAGTACCACTCCTGTCTATATACACTGCACAGTCACACTCCTGTATATATACACTGCACAGTCCCACTCCTGTCCTGCATATACACACTGCACAGTACCACTCCTGCATATATACATTGCACAGCACCACTCCAGTATATACACTGCACAGTACCACTCCTGTCCTGTATATATACACTGCACAGCACCACTCCTCATGTCCTGCATATATGCACTGCATAGTACCACTCATGTCCTGTATATATACACTGCACAGTACCACTCCTGTCTATATACACTGCACAAACCCACTCCTGTATATATACACTGCACAGTACCACTCCTGTCCTGCATATATACACTGCACAGCACCACTCCTCCTGTGATGTATATATACACTGCACAGCACCACTCCTGTCCTGTATATATACACTGCACAGTACCACTCCTGTATATATACACTGCACAGCACCACTCCTGTCCTGTATATATGCACTGCACAGTACCACTCCTGTCCTGTATATATACACTGCACAGTACCACTCCTGTCCTGCATATGTACACTGCACAGTACCACTCCTCCTTTATCTATACACTGCACAGCGCCACTCCTGTATATATACACTGCACAGTACCACTCCTGTCCTCTATATATGCACTGCACAGTACCTGTCCTCCTGTCCCGTATATATGCACCGCACAGTACCACTCCTATATATATACACTGCACAGTACCACTACTCCTGTCCTGTGTATATACGCTGCACAGTACCAATCCTGTATATATACACTGCACAGTACCACTCCTGTATATATACACTCCACAGTACCACTCCAGTCCTGTATATATGCACTGCACAGTACCAATCCTGTATATATACACTGCACGACATCACTCCTCCTTTCCTATATATACACTGCACAGTACCACTCCTGTATATATACACTCCACAGTACCACTCCAGTCCTGTATATATACACTGCACAGTACCAATCCTGTATATATACACTGCACGACATCACTCCTCCTTTCCTGTATATATACACTGCACAGTACCACTCCTATATATACACTGCACAGTACCACTCCTGTGTATATATACACTCCACAGTACCACTCCAGTCCTGTATATATACACTGCACAGTACCACTCCTGTCCTGCATATATGCACTGCACAGTACCACTCCTGTCCTGTATATATACACACTGCACAGTACCACTCCTGTCTATATACACGGCACAGTCCCACTCCTGTATATATACACTGCTCAGCACCACTCCTCCTGTCCTGTAAATATACACTGCACAGCACCACTCCTCCTTTCCTGTATATATACACTGCACAGTACCACTCGTGTCTTGTATATACACGCTGCATAGTACCACTCCTATCCTGCATATACACACTGCACAGTACAACTCCTGTATATATACACTGCACAGTACCACTCCTGTCCTGTATATATGCACTGCACAGTACCACTCCTGTATATATACACTGCACAGTACCACTCCTCCTGTCCTGTATATATACACTGCACAGCACCACTCCTCCTGGCCTGTAAATATGCACTGCACAGTACCACTCCTGTCCTGTATATTTACACTGCACAGCACCACTCCTGTCCTGTATATATACACTGCACAGTACCACTCCTGTCCTGCATATACACACTGCACAGTACCACTCCTCCTGTCCTGTATATATATGCACTGCACAGTACCACTCCTCCTGTATATATACACTGCACAGTACCTCTCCTGTATATACACTGCACAGTACCACTCCTGTCCTGTATATATACACTCCACAGCACCACTCCTCCTGTCCTGTATACATACACTGCACAGCACCTCTCCTCCTGTCCTGTATATATACACTGCACAGTACCACTCCTGTCCTGTATATATACACTGCACAGCACTACTCCTCCTGTCCTGTATATATACACTGCACAGCACCACTCCTGTCATGTATATACACACTGCACAGTACCACTCCTGTCCTGCATATACACACAGCACAGTACCACTCCTCATGTATATATACACTGCACAGTACCACTCCTCCTGTCCTGTATATATGCACTGCACAGTACCACTCCTGTCTTTACACACTGCACAGTCCCACTCCTGTATATATACACTGCACAGTACCACTCCTGTCCTGTATATATACACTGCACAGTACCAGTCCTCCTGTGTATATACACTGCACAGCACCACTCCTCCTATATATACACTGCACAGTACCCCTCCTCCTGTATACACTGCACAGTACCACTCGTGTCATGTATATATGCACTGCACAGCACCACTCCTCCTGTCCTGCATATATGCACTGCACAGTACCACTCATGCCCTGTATATATATATACACTGCACAGTACCACTCCTGTCTATATACACTGCACAGTCCCACTCCTGTATATATACACTGCACAGTCCCACTCCTGTCCTGCATATACACACTGCACAGTACCACTCCTGCATATATACATTGCACAGCACCACTCCTGTATATACACTGCACAGTACCACTCCTGTCATGTATATATACACTGCACAGTACCACTCCTGTCCTGTATATATACACTGCACAGCACCACTCCTCCTGTCCTGCATATATGCACTGCACAGTACCACTCATGTCCTGTATATATACACTGCACAGTACCACTCCTGTCCTGTATATATACACTGCACAGCACCACTCCTCCTGTCCTGCATATATGCACTGCACAGTACCACTCCTCCTGTATATATACACTGCACAGTACCACTCCTGTATATATACACTGCACAGCACCACTCCTGTCCTGTATATATGCACTGCACAGTACCACTCCTGTCCTGTATATATACACTGCACAGCACCACTCCTGTCCTGTATATATACACTCCACAGTACCACTCCTCCTGTATATATACACTGCACAGTACCACTCCTGTATATATACACTGCACAGCACCAATCCTGTCCTGTATATATGCACTGCACAGTACCACTCCTGTCCTGTATATATACACTGCACAGTACCACTCCTGTCCTGCATATGTACACTGCACAGTACCACTCCTCCTTTATCTATACACTGCACAGTGCCACTCCTGTATATATACACTGCACAGTACCACTCCTGTCCTGTATATATGCACTGCACAGTACCTCTCCTCCTGTCCCGTATATATGCACCGCACAGTACCACTCCTATATATATACACTGCACAGTACCACTACTCCTGTCCTGTGTATATACGCTGCACAGTACCAATCCTGTATATATACACTGCACAGTACCACTCCTGTATATATACACTCCACAGTACCACTCCAGTCCTGTATATATGCACTGCACAGTACCAATCCTGTATATATACACTGCACGACATCACTCCTCCTTTCCTGTATATATACACTGCACAGTACCACTCCTATATATACACTGCACAGTACCCCTCCTCCTGCATATATGCACTGCACAGTACCACTCCTGTCCTGTATATATACACTGCACAGTACCACTCCTGTCCTGCATATATGCACTGCACAGTACCACTCCTGTCCTGCATATATGCACTGCACAGTACCACTCCTGTCCTGCATATATGCACTGCACAGTACCACTCCTGTCTATATACACGGCACAGTCCCACTCCTGTATATATACACTGCACAGCACCACTCCTCCTGTCCTGTATATATACACTGCACAGTACCACTCGTGTCCTGTATATACACACTGCATAGTACCACTACTATCCTGCATATACACACTGCACAGTACAACTCCTCCTGTATATATACACTGCACAGTACCACTCCTCCTGTCCTGTATATATGCACTGCACAGTACCACTCCTCCTGTATATATACACTGCACAGTACCACTCCTCCAGTCCTGTATATATACACTGCACAGCACCACTCCTCCTGGCCTGTATATATGCACTGCACAGTACCACTCCTGGCCTGTATATTTACACTGCACAGCACCACTCCTGTCCTGTATATATACAATGCACAGTACCACTCCTGTCCTGCATATACACACTGCACAGTACCACTCCTCCTGTCCTGTATATATATGCACTGCACAGTACCACTCCTCCTGTATATATATACACTGCGCAGTACCACTCCTGTATTTACACTGCACAGTACCACTCCTGTCCTGTATATATACACTCCACAGCACCACTCCTCCTGTCCTGTATACATACACTGCACAGCACCACTCCTCCTGTCCTGTATATATACACTGCACAGTACCACTCCTGTCCTGTATATATACACTGCACAGCACCACTCCTCCTGTCCTGTATATATACACTGCACAGCACCACTCCTGTCCTGTATATACACACTGCACAGTACCACTCCTGTCCTGCATATACACACAGCATAGTACCACTCCTCCTGTATATATACACTGCACAGTACCACTCCTCCTGTCCTGTATATATGCACTGCACAGTACCACTCCTCCTGTATATATACACTGCACAGTACCACTCCTGTCTATACACTGCACAGTCCCACTCCTGTCCTGTATATATACACTGCACAGTACCCCATCCTCCTGTATATATACACTGCACAGTACCACTCCTGTATATATACACTGCACAGCACCACTCCTCCTGTCCTGCATATATGCACTGCACTGTACCACTCATGCCCTGTATATATATACACTGCACAGTACCACTCCTGTCTATATACACTGCACAGTCCCACTCCTGTATATATACACTGCACAGTCCCACTCCTGTCCTGCATATGCACACTGCACAGTACCACTCCTGCATATATACATTGCACAGCACCACTCCTGTATATACACTGCACAGTACCACTCCTGTCCTGTATATATACACTGCACAGTACCACTCCTGTCCTGTATATATACACTGCACAGCACCATTCCTCCTGTCCTGCATATATGCACTGCACAGTACCACTCATGTCCTGTATATATACACTGCACAGTACCACTCCTGTCTATATACACTGCACAGTCCCACTCCTGTCTATATACACTGCACAGTACCACTCCTGTCCTGCATATATACACTGCACAGCACCACTCCTCCTGTGATGTATATATACACTGCACAGCACCACTCCTGTCCTGTATATATACACTCCACAGTACCACTCCTCCTGTATATATACACTGCACAGTACCACTCCTGTATATACAATGCACAGCACCACTCCTGTCCTGTATATATGCACTGCACAATACCACTCCTGTCCTGTATATATACACTGCACAGTACCACTCCTGTCCTGCATATGTACACTGCACAGTACCACTCCTCCTTTATCTATACACTGCACAGCGCCACTCCTGTATATATACACTGCACAGTACCACTCCTGTCCTGTATATATGCACTGCACAGTACCTCTCCTCCTGTCCCGTATATATGCACCGCACAGTACCACTCCTATATATATATACACTGCACAGTACCACTACTCCTGTCCTGTGTATATACGCTGCACAGTACCAATCCTGTATATATACACTGCACAGTACCACTCCTGTATATATACACTCCACAGTACCACTCCAGTCCTGTATATATGCACTGCACAGTACCAATCCTGTATATATACACTGCACGACATCACTCCTCCTTTCCTGTATATATACACTGCACAGTACCACTCCTATATATACACTGCACAGTACCACTCCTGTATATATACACTCCACAGTACCACTCCAGTCCTGTATATATACACTGCACAGTACCAATCCTGTATATATACACTGCAGGACATCACTCCTCCTTTCCTGTATATATACACTGCACAGTACCACTCCTATATATACACTGCACAGTACCCCTCCTCCTGCATATATGCACTGCACAGTACCACTCCTGTCCTGTATATATACACTGCACAGTACCACTCCTCCTGTGATGTATATATACACTGCACAGCACCACTCCTGTCCTGTATATATACACTGCACAGTACCACTCCTGTCCTGCATATATGCACTGCACAGTACCACTCCTGTCCTGCATATATGCACTGCACAGTACCACTCCTGTCCTGCATATATGCACTGCACAGTACCACTCCTGTCCTGTATATATACACACTGCACAGTACCACTCCTGTCTATATACACGGCACAGTCCCACTCCTGTATATATACACTGCACAGCACCACTCCTCCTGTCCTGTATATATACACTGCACAGCACCACTCCTCCTGTCCTGTATATATACACTGCACAGTACCACTCGTGTCCTGTATATACACACTGCATAGTACCACTCCTATCCTGCATATACACACTGCACAGTACAACTCCTCCTGTATATATACACTGCACAGTACCACTCCTCCTGTCCTGTATATATGCACTGCACAGTACCACTCCTCCTGTATATATACACTGCACATTACCACTCCTCCTGTCCTGTATATATACACTGCACAGCACCACTCCTCCTGGCCTGTATATATGCACTGCACAGTACCACTCCTGTCCTGTATATTTACACTGCACAGCACCACTCCTGTCCTGTATATATACACTGCACAGTACCACTCCTGTCCTGCATATACACACTGCACAGTACCAGTCCTCCTGCCCTGTATATATATGCACTGCACAGTACCACTCCTCCTGTATATATACACTGCACAGTACCACTCCTCCTGTATATATACACTGCACAGTACCACTCCTCCTGTATATATACACTGCACAGTACCACTCCTGTATATATACACTGCACATTACCGCTCCTCCTGTATATATACACTGCACAGTACCACTCCTCCTGTATATACACTGCACAGTACCACTCCTGTATATATACATTGCACAGTACCACTACTCCTGTCCTGTATATATACGCTGCACAGTACCACTCCTCCTGTCCTGTATATATACACTGCACAGTACCACTCCAGTCCTGTATATATTCACTGCACAGTACCACTCCTCCTGTATATATACACTGCACAGTACCACTCCTCCTGTATATATATACACTGCACAGTACCACTCCTCCTGTATATATACACTGCACAGTACCACTCCTCCTGTATATATATATATATACACTGCACAGTACCACTCCTCCTGTATATATACACTGCACAGTACCACTCCTCCTGTATATATATACACTGCACAGTACCACTCCTCCTGTATATATATACACTGCACAGTACCACTCCTGTATATATACACTGCACAGTACCACTCCTCCTGTATATATACACTGCACAGTACCACTCCTCCTGTATATATACTCTGCACAGTACCACTCCTGTATATATACATTGCACAGTACCACTACTCCTGTCCTGTATATATACGCTGCACAGTACCACTCCTCCTGTCCTGTATATATACGCTGCACAGTACCACTCCAGTCCTATATATATTCACTGCACAGTACCACTCCTCCTGTATATACACACTGCACAGTACCACTCCTGTATATATATACACTGCACAGTACAACTCCTGTCCTGTATATATACACTGCACAGTACCACTCCTGTATATGTATATACTGCACAGTACCACTCCTCCTTTATATATACTCTGCACAGTACCACTCCTCCTGTGTATATACACTACACAGTACCACTCCTGTATATGTATATACTGCACAGTACCACTCCTCCTGTATATATACACTGCACAGTACCACTCCTATATATGTATATACTGCACAGTACCACTCATCCTGTATATATATACACTGCACAGTACCACTCCTGTATATGTATATACTGCACAGTACCACTCCTCCTGTATATATACACTGCACAGTACCACTCCTATATATGTATATACTGCACAGTACCACTCATCCTGTATATATATATATACACTGCACAGTACCACTCCTGTATATGTATATACTGCAAAGTACCACTCCTCCTGTATATATATACACTGCACAGTACCACTCCTGTATATGTATATACTGCACAGTACCTCTCCTCCTGTATGACTGTGTTGACATAGGGCTAAACAACCCCTTGGCGCATTTCCTCAGCCCCACTTAACCATACAAATCAAAACTCAGAGACCAAGTGATGGGTGAAGGTCAGTCACAGCTTTATTAAATGTTTTCTTACCAACCATTTGAAAAGGCACTTAGCTTTCTTAAAAACGCGCTCGCTGCCTAATGCCCTACTCCATATTCGCAGGCAAGTCAGCCAGCAAGCCGTAACTTATGTGCCATTACTTCTCCACCGCCACGGAGGATCCTGTTTCTCAAACAGGACTCCGACCCCCACCCATCAGTAGCAATGCCTGCTCTATGCCATCTTGGAGACCGGATAAGATATCGAGCCCGATATTGTTCAAGTGCACCCCATCAGGTCTCAATAAAGCAGCATTATCCCCTTCCAGTTGTCTGTGTCTAACAACCAAACCTCTCACGCACCATCTTAGAAATACAGGCGTGTATGGTCCTCCTAGTGCGCTCAACGGCAATACCATCCCTAGCTCCTTGCCACACCGCCCTCGGGACAATCTCAGACCAGACTAGCACCAATTCCTGAAAAAAAAACCATGGAAACGTTCCATATCAGCCCGCATCATTGTGAGAAGCTCTGCCACCTTGTACGATCATAGATCATTCCCCCCCGCGTGCAGAATCCAAAATTATAGGACCCCTGGCTCCTCTTGCAATCGATACCACTTCCGGTAGAACTTGCGGCCATTGCAAGCCCCTGATGCCTCTCCACATGAAGGCCACGTCACGGAAACCTAGATGCCTCCCCCCAGGGCGGCACTCAGCTCGCTGTGCTGCTCAAAATATGTAGGAGTGTCCTAGTAACCAGACAGTCGGTCTAACGGCATCATAGGCTTGCCACGTAGACGAAGTCACCGACGAACGAACCAGCGACATCAAATGCTCGCGACCATCTCCTACAGATGCACCCGGGTCCGCTGATGGAGGAGGGACTCCATCCCCAGAATATTTATCGGGCAACGGGAGGCGGGTAACTGTCGGCGCAAGGGTGGACATGGACATATGTAAAATATCAGTATTTCTATAATATGGATTAATTCTCTCATACAGAATATAGTTAACAGGCTTTGCTTACTTTAGAGAAGTGACTGACTTATTCTGAGTGCCTTGGCTCACACAGCTGTCTCTCTTGTCAAATGTATAGGTCAAAATAGTCAAAGCTGTCAAAATGTGACTATTTAGAGATAATGAATGGTTCTAAAGATCTCAGACTTTAGGCTTAAATATCTCAGACTAAGGTAATGCATAAATAACTGTATGCATATTGTTTAAAATAACTAGGGTTCACTTAATATGGAAGAACTTATGAACATAGTGGCAAGCCACCATATGTGGTTGTAGTTTATAGGTCAGAATAGTATATAAAGCCGGCCTAACTCTTGTTCAGGAGATCTCATATCCCTTGAGACTCTCGAACACCCGGACAGCTGCTCAAGACTATATGTAAGAACAATGCTCGTTTTCTCTTCAAATAATTATTGCATGTCATGAACTTACTTTTCTTCATTTTTGTAATCACTTTTGGAAATGAACAATTAAAAACAAGATTTATTTTATCCTCAATTCAACATTGCCTTTACTTTTGATTCTCAACCGTGCAAGAAGATATATATATATATATATATATATATATATATATATATATATTTTTCTACATTTTGGCGAGCCTTAGCCAGATAGATCTTTTGTGCTAATTTTGGCTGGCATTCCTTCCTCGATTGTGCAAGGGGGGAGCACGAACTCTGCTAAAAAACCACCTGTTGTACAAGCTTCCTCAGGAATTCCACTATTTCACGGCACAAAGGATCACACTGAACCTGAAGACGACGGGTGAGGATCGTAAAGAGCTGCATGCGTCTCATCCAGACGGAGATCTGAGGATTGCATAAGGACACAGAGGACCATCCATTGACAGGAAAGACTCTCAATAGGTGAGAAAAAATATAATGGATTTTATACATGATTATGCTAAGAAAAGTAACATAGATTTCAAGTTTGTTCATAATCATACGGATGCCCAATTATGGTCTAGTTTGTATAATCAATGTGAGGCAGAAAATGTTAAAATTGACAAAAGGTTTTTCTCAGTAAGAAAATTACAAAGGAAACTTCAGAATGTTATGCAGCTAGTTCATGTGTATAATAGCTTAGTCTTTGAGAAAACTGAACCTAACACCTATAAAACATGCATTGTCACACAAGACATTAATCACACTGACACACCAGGTGACACACAAGAGTCTGACGGGGATTACTTTGATTGTCCAAATTGTTTGATTTTGTCAGAGCATATAGAACAATTGGAGGATCAAATAGATACCAGGACAGAGTTATTGTCTAAATTACGACAAGATATAAAAAGGGTTTCTGCTAACACAAGATCAACAGGAGGACAGTGCTGCTGCCTCATCATTTGTACCAAATATGCAGGATCCAGATGCTTCAGTAGAGGAATTAGAGGCAGTAGAATTACAACGGAAAAAATTACATGACAGAGCAGCACGCATTAATCTGAAAATACACGATCAGCTAATGAAAATTGTAAAAGACATTCCAAATTACAATGATAAGATGGATGCCTTTTATAATGCGGACACTTTTGAATCAAACACAGACAAATACAATCTGAATGATGAGCAAAAGAATAAAATATTCAAAGTTTGGTTACCTTCACATATGGGAAAAAGATTACAGACCACACCCAGATTAAATGATGAGAATGAAATGGCACATAGTACAAAAGAAGACAGACTTAGACAATTAGTATTGTTTACAACTGGAGAAGACATGCCTACAGTTGATATTTTAGGGAGTTTACAAACAAATATTTCTGAAGACCCATTCTCTTTTTTGGTAAAGTTTGAACAGGCCTATAGGATGGTAATGGATCTCGGGCCTCACGAAGAGCCAGCATCCATGATCAAATTTTTTGTAAAGAAGTTCAAGTACTTAGATCCTGCCTCAGTGCAATTGGCTAACACTCAGCCATCATTGCAAGAAGCAACAGTTTTTATTGACAGAATAAGGAGATCCATGAAACAAAATCAGGTCAAGGCTAAAATAGCGGTAGTTCATGAGAAGGAAGACAGTCAGCTGAAACCTAGAGCCACAGTATTCTCCAAGAGTAGGGATCACATTGAGCATAGAGGTAAAAATACTACACAAAGGAACAATATCCATTGTTATTTTTGTGGTATACCTGGACACTTGAAGTGGCAGTGCAGGAAATTTTTGAGAGCAGAATCAGAGATGGGTACACAAGGAACAGGTAAGCTTGGAAGGGAAAACGGACTCATGCCAAAATCATACACCACACCTTCCGCACCTGCATTACAATTATCTGCACCTGCTCATACTGCCAACAGACAAACACAGTCACCATATGCACCATTAATCAGACAGATCAGAGAAATGACAGTGAAGGAAACAGAGTCAAGGGATAGAATTCCAAGGTCTTTTAAAAAGGACACTGGTCTTCTCCCATCTCCTTCATCTTTCTGACAATCACAGACTATTCCTGAACCACATCCATTGGAATTTGTGACTCGAGTTACATTGGATGACTGTGGAAGACCATTTATCAAAGTAAGTTTAGCAGGCCAGAATGTTGTATTCCTCATTGACACAGGAGCTCAGTTAAGTGTTACAAACCTTGATTTGAAGCTAAACCCAGATTCACCAGTTTGTACAATTGTCGGTTTCAGTGGAAAAGGTGGAACTAAAGCAACCTTAATTCCCAATGTGACATTGGAAATACCTAGTTCTTTCAAAACAGAAATTGACATCTGGTATTGTCGTGATTCTGAAAATATACTTGGCACAGATTTTATGCAGAAATTCGGATGGGTAGTTGACCTAGGAAATCAAGTGATCTGGAAAGATTCCAATGGTTGTAAACCGGTAGTCATTGATCCTAATGATTATAGCCATGTTGGAAGTATTTGCTTGAATGATGTGGTGTCATCTGACCATTTGTGGCCTGACACTAACGATGACGAGGTATTGACAGAAATTGTACAGCTTTTTCCTTCTCTTTGGGCTCAGTTCAGGAATGAGGTTGGAACAATGAAGGACGTTATCGTGAATGTGGAGGGGCGTGATCCCCCGCCACAGCGTCAGTATAAATTGCCTCCAGAATCAATTGATTCTATGTCAAAGATCATACAGGAATTGTTAGATCAAGGTGTTATCCGAAAGGCTAATTCTGTAAGTAACAATCCTTTGTGGTGTGTTTTGAAATCTGATGGTTCTTATCGAATGATATTGGATTTACGGATGTTCAATAAGCATACACCCAATGTCGCACCAATTGTGGCAGATACTCATGACATGATGGCAAGGTTAAATGCAAAGGCCAAATACTTTTCTGTACTGGACATTAGTAATGGTTTTTTCAGTATACCTCTTGAAAAGAGTTGTCAGTATAAGTTTGCATTTACCTTCTTGGACGAGCAATATCTGTTTTGCAGGTTACCTCAAGGAGCACATTTGTCACCTAGTGTTTTTCATCAGGCATTGGCAAAGGTATTATCCAGATTTTCGAGGCCTGATTGCATTCTGCAATATGTGGATGATATTTTATTGTCTACAGAGGATAAAGAGACACATGTTTCTCTTCTGACAGAATTGTTTGAGTTGTTGCATGATGCAGGGTTGAAGTTGAACACCAAAAAGGTCAAATTAATGCAGACTGAGGTCAGATTTTTAGGGGTGCTGTTGAGTCCAGGAAAAAGGCAGCCACTGCAGGAAAGAATTGAGGCAATTGCTTCCCTACCAATTCCGACATCACACAAGGCATTGAGACATTTCTTAGGTCTTATGAACTATTCAAGGGATTTCATTGAGAATTTTGCAGACAAGGCCAGACCTTTATATCATCTTTTGAAAGGTGAAAACAGTGATTACTTTGGTCCTTGGGGTGATGAACAGCAAACCTCATTTGAACAATTAAAAATTAATTTACAAAATGCACCTGCTTTGTCCACAGTAGATCCTTCGGCTCCATTTGCTTTGCAAGTGCACACATCAGAGGCATCAGTGTCTGCTGTGCTGTTACAGTTGCAGGGAGAAGAGTGGAGAATTTTGGGCTATTTTTCTAAGCTTCTCTCTCCTGTTGAAAGAAGTTTTGAGACCTGTGCAAGACACCTGGTAGGTGTGTACTTTACAGTCAATTTCTATTCAGATGGGCACTATTATTCAGGATATGCCATTTTTTATCCCAAAAGAGGACAGGTTGTGAAGCACAAATTACCGAGTCATTTTTCAGCTCAAAGGGCAGAGCTAGAAGCAGTAAAAATGGTACTACAGCTGAATGAAGCAGATGATCAGTGTCCCATTGCGATCTACAGTGATAGCTCCTATGTTGTAAGATCACTGACAGATTACTTGTCAGTTTGGGAAAAAAGAGGTTATGTAGATTCATCTAATAAGACTCTTGTTCACAGTGACACACTGAAGACAAATTTCAGGATAGCATCAAAAAACCCTAATGGTTTTGCTATTGTCAAGGTTCCGGCCCATAAAACATCTGATGATGAATTATCTGTTGGAAATGCAACCGCAGATATGCTAGCCAAAGAGGCAGCCCTGACAGGAGAAGAGGTGTTTGAACCTGAACCTCTCGAGGTTTCAGCAGTTCAAAGAACAGACACGCATATCCCTTCTTTTGCGGAAGAACAAGAAAAAGACTCATCTCTTGTTGCTTCCCGGGTTGATCCAAAACCTCCCTTTGTTTGTGAAAACGGGGTTTTGTGTCATGACTTAAACGGGGAGTTGCGTCCTGTTGTCCCAAGACATCTACAGGTTGAGTTCACAAAATATAATCATGAAAGTTTGGGTCATTTGGGCCAACAAAAATTGTTAGGCATTCTCAGAGAGAAATTTTACTGGGAAAAGATGGAAGAGACAGTGCAAAGTGTTGTTCAATCATGTCTCATTTGTGCCCAAATTAATCCAAGACCAAAAGGACAGAAACCGCCACTACTCCGAATCGCACCTGCAGATGGTCCATGGTCTACGTTACAGATCGACTACATTGGACCGTTACCATCAGGTAAAAATGGTCTCAGGTATGCATTGGTTGTAGTAGATGTTTTTTCTAAGTGGGTTGAAATTTTACCTGTCAGGAAAGATGATGCTTTGTCTACAGCTAGAGCATTAGTTAATCATGTCTTTTGTACTTGGGGGATCCCAAGAATGATCACCTCTGATCGAGGAAGTCACTTTACAGGAAAAATCATGCAAGCCGTTTGTGCTATTCTAGGGGTACGACAACAGCTTCATGTACCCTACCATCCACAGTCTGCTGGTATTGTGGAAAGGATGAATAGAACAATAAAATCCAGAATTGCCAAGATGTTATTGGACAAAGGCAATACTTGGGTTGATGCAGTACCTTTTGTACTGTTGAGTGTAAGGGTATGTTCACACGATCCGCTTTTTTTGCGTGTCCGCGGCGTTATTTCACGCGCGTTTCTGCCGCAAAATCACTAAAAATAAGCATCCCATGCAAGCCTTTGGGATTCCGCTCTGCTGTGCTAATGCTGCGTTTTTTTCCGCGGCGGAATCTCACCGCGGAAAAAAACACAGCATGCTCATTAATTTTGCGAATCAGCGGCAATTCCGGCTCCATAGGGTTGTATGGGATCGCATGTAAACCGCATTTTTTAATACATTCGGCATATTTCTCGCGGTAAATACCGCATGCGGCCAGGAAATGACATGTAGCCCTTCCCATCATGCCCCATCATGCCATGCAAGGACCATCCCATACAGGAAGAAGGACATCCCAATCCTTTCCTTCTTCCTGTATCATGGCTGGTGCTACAGGCATGGAGTGGTAGACAGGATGGAGCTAGATGTCCCCTTCATGATAAGCGTGGTGAGTGTGTGTGCGTGATGTCTGTGTGTGGTGTATATGGCGTGGATGTGGTGAATGGGGCGTCTGTGTCTACTGCTGCTATCTGGCATAGGCCGATAGGACTACTAGGCCCATCGGCCTATGTCTGTTCCCATACAGTAGTGCCAGCAGGCTCAGTGCGATGGGAGCAGTATTCCCATCGAGCTGTTCCTGCTGTGAATAAAAAAAATTTTTTTTTGCCCCATTCCCCCCGCCAATATGAGTTTTGGGCCCCCACTAAAATGTGCCTTTTTAATTCCCGTTTCCCCCCCTCTTCCACATATATCATTTTTTTCCCCCAACAGCCTTTCCCTAAAATTTCCTTTTTTTTTTTTTTTTTTTTTAAGTGTGGCCGCTCTAAACTCCCGACGCCGCTACAATGAATGGGGCCGTAAAGCACCCCGGTTCATTGTTTACCGACTTCACCCGAAGTCAGCTCGCGCTGCTCGGGTGAACGCGGGTGGTCCGGTCTGCGCATGCGCGGACTAACATGTTGTCCTGAGATGAACTCAGGAGCGTGGGAAAATTTCTCACACTCCTGTGCAGATCTCAGATCAGCAATGGAGGTGGATTTTTTTTTTTTTTTAACCCTTCAAATCTTGGATTGGGCGTTCAATAAAACATGGTCAAAAACAAGTTGTATTTATTTAAATAAAAACATTTCAAAATAATGTCTGTTTATTTTTTTAACCCTTTCAAGATATATGGTTAACAATGGATCGGTGGCTGATTGACGCCTATCTGTTATTAACCCGGCTTAGAATCATAGAATCATAGAATCGTAGAGTTGGAAGGGACCTCCTGGGCCATCTGGTCCAACCCCCTGCTCAAAGCAGGATTCGATAAATCATCCCAGTCAGATGTCTGTCCAGCCTCTGTTTGAAGACTTCCATTGAAGGAGAACTCACCACTTCTCGTGGCAGCCTGTTCCACTCATTGATCACTCTAACTGTCAAAAAGTTTTTTCTAATATCTAATCTGTGTCTCCTCCCATTCAGTTTCATCCCATTGCTTCTAGTCTTTCCTTGTGCAAATGAGAATAAAGTTGATCCTTCTACAATGTGACAGCCCTTTAGATATTTGTAGACAGCTATTAAGTCTCCTCTCAGTCTTCTCTTTTGCAAACTAAACATTCCCAAATCCTGCAACCTTTCCTCATAAGACAGGGTTTGCAGACCGGTCACCATTCTGGTCGCTCTTTTCTGAACTTGCTCCAGTTTGTTGATGTCTTTTTTAAAATGTGGTGCCCAAAACTGGACACAATATTCCAGATGAGGTCTGACCAAAGAGGAGTAGAGGGAAATAATGACTTCACGTGATCTAGACTGTATGCTTCTGTTAATACATCCTAGAATTGCATTTGCCTTTTTTGCTGCTGCATCACACTGTTGACTCATATTCAGTCTGTGATCTATTAGTATACCCAAGTCTTTTTCACATGTGCTGTCACTTAGCCCTATTCCTCCCATTCTATATATGCTTTTTCCATTTTTATTGCCCAGATGTAGTACTTTGCATTTCTCCCTGTTAAAAACCATTCTGTTAGTTGCTGCCCACTTCTCCAGTTTATTTAAATCTTTTTGAATCCTCTCTCTCTCTTCTCTAGTATTAGCTATCCCTCCTAGCTTTGTGTCATTAGCAAATTTAATCAGTTTACCCTCAATTCCTTCATCTAAATCGTTGATAAAGATGTTGAACAATACAGGGCCCAGGACAGAGCCCTGTGGTACCCCACTTGAGACATTCTTCCAACTGGATGTGCAGCCATTTACGACCACTCTTTGGGTCCGATCACTAAGCCAGTTATGAATCCACCTAACAGTTGCCTTGTCCATTCCATACTTAATCATTTTTTCAATAAGGATTGTATGAGAGACTTTGTCAAATGCTTTGCTGAAGTCAAGATATACTATATCTATATACTATATCTACAGCATTTCCTTGATCCACCCAATCAGTGATACCGTCATAGAAGGAAATTAAGTTAGTCTGACATGACTTATTAGTTACAAACCCATGCTGACTCTGTTTAATCACTTCATTCTTATCCAGGTATTGACATACATGTTGTTTAATAATTTGTTCAAAGATCTTTCCTGGTATAGAAGTCAGACTCACCGGCCTATAGTTACCTGGGTCCACCTTCTTCCCCTTTTTGAAGATAGGAACAACATTTGCTCTTCTCCAGTCTTCTGGCACTTCTCCTGTTCTCCAAGAATTTTCAAAGATTATAGAGAGGGGTTCAAAAATTTCTTCTGCTATCTCCTTCAGTACTCTGGGGTGTAATTCATCTGGACCTGGAGACTTGAATTCATTTAGGCTAGCTAAGTGTTTCCTCACTATCTTTCTGTTTATAGATATCCTGGATTCTTCTATTCCCTTAATAGGACAGTGAATAACAGTTGATGTTACATTTCCTTTCTGAGAGAAAACAGATACAAAATAGGAATTTAAAAGTTCAGCCTTCTGAACTATGGGATGTCACATTCCAATTGCAATGTGACATTAACCCCTTATTACCCCATATGCCACTGCACGATGGCTGTGGGATGAGAGAGGGTTAAGTTCCATAAAAGGCGCATCTCACAGATGTGCCATTTATGGGGTGTCTGGGGGCAGATTTTTTTAGCTGGGGAGGGGCCAAAAAAAATGGTCCCTTATTAGGCTATATAAATCTGCTGTCACTCACCTGCTTTCCCTCTCTGGTGGAAAAAATTGCGTGGGAGCCCACGCCATTTTTTTTCCAGATTATTTACAGAAATTGACACCCAAACTTCTAAATAAAAAAAATAAAAACGAATAATATATAAAACTAGCTGAAGAGCCCGGCGCTGCCTGGGCATAGTAACTAACTGTGGTTAGTTATAGCAAATTATAATTATCCTCCATCCCATAGTCCCGTGCCCATATACCCATCATACATATCCACGATCCCATAGTCGAGTGCCCATATACCCATCACACATCTTCCATCCCATAGTCCCATGCCCATATAACCATCATACATATTCTTCATCCCATAGTCCCATGCCCATATACCCATCATACATATTCGCCATCCCATAGTCGAGTGCCCATATACCCATCACACATCCTTCACCTCATAGTCCCATGCCCATATATCCATCATACATATCCTCCATCCCATAGTCCCGTGTCTATATACCCATCATACATATCCTCCATCCCATAGTCCCGTGCCCATATACATATCCACCATCCCATAGTCCCGTGCCCATATACCCATCATACACATCCTCCATCCCATAGTCCCGTGTCCATATACCCATCACACATCCTCCATCCCATAGTCCCATGCCCATATACCCATCATACATATCCTCCATCCCATAGTCCCATGCCCATATACCCATCATACATATCCGACATCCCATAGTCCCATGCCCATATACCCGTCATACATATCCTCCATCCCATAGTCCAGTGCCCATATACCCATCACACACCCTCCATCCCATAGTCCAGTGCCCATATACCCATCATACATATCCTCCATCCCATAGTCCAGTGCCCATATAACCATCATATAACGATTTAGATGAAGGAATTGAGGGTAAACTGATTAAATTTGCTGATGACACAAAGCTAGGAGGGATAGCTAATACTAGAGAAGAGAGAGAGAGGATTCAAAAAGATTTAAATAAACTGGAGAAGTGGGCAGCAACTAACAGAATGGTTTTTAACAGGGAGAAATGCAAAGTACTACATCTGGGCAATAAAAATGAAAAAAGCATATATAGAATGGGAGGAATAGGGCTAAGTGACAGCACATGTGAAAAAGACTTGGGTATACTAATAGATCGCAGACTGAATATGAGTCAACAGTGTGATGCAGCAGCAAAAAAGGCAAATGCAATTCTAGGATGTATTAACAGAAGCATACAGTCTAGATCACGTGAAGTAATTATTTCCCTCTACTCCTCTTTGGTCAGACCTCATTTGGAATATTGTGTCCAATTTTGGGCACCACATTTTAAAAAAGACATCAACAAACTGGAGCAAGTTCAGAAAAGAGCGACCAGAATGGTGACCGGTCTGCAAACCCTGTCTTATGAGGAAAGGTTGCAGGATTTGGGAATGTTTAGTTTGCAAAAGAGAAGACTGAGAGGAGACTTAATAGCTGTCTACAAATATCTAAAGGGCTGTCACATTGTAGAAGGATCAACTTTATTCTCATTTGCAAAAGGAAAGACTAGAAGCAATGGGATGAAGCTGAATGGGAGGAGACACAGATTAGATATTAGAAAAAACTTTTTGACAGTTAGAGTGATCAATGAGTGGAACAGGCTGCCACGAGAAGTGGTGAGTTCTCCTTCAATGGAAGTCTTCAAACAGAGGCTGGACAGACATCTAACTGGGATGATTTAGCGAATCCTGCTTTGAGCAGGGGGTTGGACCAGATGGCCCAGGAGGTCCCTTCCAACTCTACGATTCTATGATTCTATGATCATACATATCCGCCATCCCATAGTCCAGTGCCCATATACCCATCACACATCCTCCATCCCATAGTCCCATGCCCATATAACCATCATACATATCCTCCATCCCATAGTCCCATGACCATATACCCATCACACATCCTCCATCCCATAGTCCCATGCCCATATACCCATCATACATATCCTCCATCCCATAGTCCCGTGCCCATATACCCATCATACATATCCTCCATCCCATAGTCCTGTGCCCATATACCCATCATACATATCCTTCATCTCATAGTACCATCCCCATATAGCCATCATACATATCCACCATCCCATAGTCCCGTGCCCATATACCCATCATACATATCCACCATCCCACAGTCCCATGCCCATATACCCATCATACATATTCTCCATCCCACAGTCCCATGCCCATATACCCATCATACATATCCGCCATCTCATAGTCCCGTGCCCATATACCCATCATACATATCCTCCATCCCATAGTCCCGTGCCCATATACCCATCATACATATCCTCCATCCCATAGTCCCGTGCCCATATACCCATCATACATATCCTCCATCCCATAGTCCTGTGCCCATATACCCATCATACATATCCTTCATCTCATAGTACCATCCCCATATACCCATCATACATATCCACCATCCCATAGTCCCGTGCCCATATACCCATCATACATATCCACCATCCCACAGTCCCATGCCCATATACCCATCATACATATTCTCCATCCCACAGTCCCATGCCCATATACCCATCATACATATCCGCCATCTCATAGTCCCGTGCCCATATACCCATCATACATATCCACCATCCCACAGTCCCATGCCCATATACCCATCATACATATCCGCCATCTCATAGTCCCGTGCCCATATACCCATCACACATCCTCCATCCCATAGTCCCGTGCCCATATACATATCCGCCATCCCATAGTCCTGTATTATTTTTCCTCCATGTGACCTGTGATAAACAAAACAAATGCGCCTTTATGCGCCAAATACACACAGTAGCGTGGATGGCCATGTGTACTTCTGCTTTTGAAATACCATGCATGAACATGGCTATAGAATGGTATAAACTCATGCATCTAGAACCCAAAATGGAAGAGCGTATGCAGCATTATTATATATTCTATTGCGCATGAACCCCAGCGATACAAGGCGCTAGTGTGAAAATAGCCTTAGGCATGTGCATAGGGTTATGTATATTGTTAGGCCTATTATAATGTTGATGGTTATGTTTAGGACTAGGAATTGGGGTGGTGTTAGGGAAAGCGTAGGCCAAGGTTTACCCTTGGCGTATGCCTTGTTAGGCCAGGGGACATGAAGAGGGTGTGGGGTTTGGCATTGTGTTAGGCCTAGGTTCATGTCGAGGACGGTTGGTTATAATGTGAGGAAAAAGGGATAGCCCAAGGCTTCACGTATAGTGACATAAGATGAGAATTGAAACATGCTTCTTGCTCTGAATCCCAGCTCATTTGCGTTCAAATGGTTACACGTGGTTCGAGTGGTGACGGACATTATGTTGAAAGAGCCGTATAGGGTTGCTTTTGGTTTTTTGGGTGAAGGTCTAGCAGGATTCAAACATATCGACATTGGTTTGGTGTGTGAGTTTCAGTGTGGATATATCTCTACATGTGTTGACCAAATTATAGAGACAAAACGGACTTTTTGCTTTTAAATTCTTTTTAAATAACAGTTATTAACATGGATTATTCATTTTTTAGATAGAGAAACATCCTGAAGTGTGGGACCGTGCCAGTGCGGCATACAAGGGATCCTACAATAAAAGGGATGCTTGGCCAGCAATTGTCACCGAAATATATCCGCGGTGGCCGGACCTTCCAAGAGCGGGACAAAAACAGATTAGTAAGTTTGTGTTATGAGTTCTATTTAAAATTTGGCCTGTAATTTGTGAAAACACATTAATGTTTTTCTTTGATTTTATTGCAGTGGATGATGTGAAAAATCGATGGCGCTCAATAACGGACAGGCTGGTCAAGTCAATGAAGACACCAAGTGGAAGTTCACCTCCTAGAAAGAAGGTTCCATATGCTGATCAGCTGCAGTTCATTTTAACCAGCAGGAATGTGCGGAGGTAATTAGCGCCTTGATTACTGGGGTAGTGTCTGGCTAACGTCACGATAATTGGATGACGACTGGACATTGTTTGATATTCGGGATAGTATGCTGTTATGTTTGTGAGATGTGATGATGTTTAATAATTTTATTATTAAGCATATTGCATATCAATATTAATTCTGGATCCACATATAACGCAACATACACTTCAAGAGGTGAACATAACATGCTCCATACCAAAAATAGGCCATATATTTCAGCACAAAGTTTAAAAATGGCCCCATAAGATGGTAAAGATAATAATATGCCCAATGTAATGATCCTTGTTATGGCTCCATAACATGCTCCATAGATTATTCCCCAATATGCTAGGCCATAGACTATGTCCCCATATGCTGCAAACTATGTTAGATCACTTTTTTATAAGCCGAGAGGTGGACTTTAAGCTCAAAAAAATTTCCATAAAATCTCATGTCATACCCGAGTTCAGCTTTTTACATATTATATATATTTTATTTTTACCTAGTTATAAACTTTGACTTTTTAGTTTTGGTATAATTTTGTGTTTCTTCCTTCAACAGAATGGATGGAAATATAAGTTCCGGCCCGTCAACAGCCCCTGGACAGAAAAGCCCGGAAACTGGTCTGGCCGAGGAGGTCCAGGACTTTGACATGTCTTCCTCTCCAGCTCCTCAGGATGACAGGCCCTCTTCAGTGATATCCTCCATGGCAGCTGAAGCAGCTGGTTGTGATTCTTTATTGGACACCAGTGTGTCCTCTGACGGGACTTTGGCGTCTGCTGCTCCTGCACCTGTCACTACCAGTAGCTCAGCTGGTGGTGTGTCAAGGCGCACTTGGATGCGGGCAGGTTCTGTCCGTTCCCTGGCATCGACTAGGGCGGCAACAAAAAAAGGGACAACAACTGAGACTGAGTGCAATTGAACTCACTAGCCGAACCCTCAGTCTTATTGATAATGTAAGACATCAGGATGACATAGACACTTTTGGTTTAAACATAGCCAGCCGCCTGAGGTCCATGCCACGGGACTGACGGAATCTTATAATGTCTGCTGTAAATGTACTTATAATGTCTGTTGACACACCATCAAATCTACCACCGGCAAATGACATAATCAGTGGGATTATGAACCTTTTTAATCCCCGCTGTGTGCCTCCACCACCACCTGCATCAACTGCTTCGCAGCGGTTTGGTCAGGTGCCATCCTTACGTCCTGACCATCCTGATTCATTTGTTTTTGGCCACCAAAATTCATCACAAAGTAGTGGTCAACATGGAAACTCTCCAATGAGTCAGGTGTTGTCTCAAAACTTATATCCATCGTATAGCTATGATCCACACTATCATCAATTTTGAGGTTTGGTTAATCACCGACCAAGTTGTCTGGTCAAAAAACCCCCGTTGCCACCAGACAACTTGCCTGTCCTGTTGACAGGATAAAATTTATTCCGACAATGTTTGTCGTTCATTTTAAGTATGTTTCATACAGTGTTTTTTTATGTGCTTTCGACACTTTAGATACCAGCCAAGTTGTCTGGTCAAAAAACCTCCGTAGCCACCAGACACCTTGCCTGTCCTGTTGACAGGGTAAAATTTATTCCGACAATGTTTGTCGTTCTGTTGAAGTATGTTTCATACAGTGTTTTTATATGTGTTTTTCACAATTTAGATACTGTTTATATAAAAAAAAACAGTTTCAAGACTCAGTGTGTGTGTGAATATTTTTTGGTGCCAAAGACTAAACACACTGTAATCAATGTAAAAAACAGAAACAGATAAACACTGCTCACTACACGCTGCCTCCTCACCACTATTGGAGCTCCCAGCTCAACCAACCAATGTGCTGCTGTGACACCCCAAACAACTGCCTCCTTTGTGTACTGTAGTGATATTTGGTATGTTACCTTTTGGAAAGTAGCGCACCATGGGCTATATGTTAAAAATTTTAACAAATAATAGTAGATATGTTGTGAAAATTGAGTGTAGTGGGTAATGGTGGTGTGTAAAGAATAGATGTTCGCAGAGACCCGATTTATTGTTGACCAGCCAAAAAATTTATTAATTTTTAGCATTTTGTCCAAAAGTTTTTATCAGCACGCTACTTGCTTGCTTGGGATTACTTATCATTTCTTCTCAGCTGTTCAGGCTGCTCAACACTGACACTGGAGTATTGCCAGTGCACGGCACCTTCAGGACTCATGAAGTAGTCAGTGAATGTTTCTCGCACACGCACACCCGAGTTTGAAAGCCTTCCCTGACCCGAGGTTTCAACTGCAACTAATTCAGACAGCTGTGACTCCTCATCTACCTCTTTTCTGTATTCTCGAAAGTAGTTGTGGAGTACACAGCACGCATTAATTACAGTGTCAACAGTGTCAGTCTCTAACTGGATGGCAGTGTGAAAGATCCGCCACTGACTACACAGGATCCCAAAGGTGCATTCCACATATCTTCGTGCACGGCTCAGCCGATAATTAAAAATCCTCCGCCGGTCATCCAGTGTCCTTCGTGGGTATGGGCGCAGCAGGTTGATCTTTAAGGGAAACGCCTCATCCAATACCATCACAAAGGGCACTGGAAGTGTGGAACCCGGCAAAGGTCTTGGGGGTGGAAGCGTTCCGCCACCTTGAAGAATTTGCATTCCGATCTGAGATGATCGCAACACCCGAGAATCCCCAGTACTACCATAGGCACCAACGTCGATGACAACAAATTTGTAATGTGCATCAGCCACCGCCATCAGAACCACTGAGAAATACTTCTAATAATTAAAGAAGCGTGATCCTGATCGTGGTGGCTTCAGCACTCTCACATGTTTTCTGTCAACTGCACCTATGTAGTTTGGGAAATTGGCCACAGACTGAAAGCCAGCTGCGACCTGCAGCCAAGTCTCCTCGGTCGGCGATGGCATGACGATGGGCTGCAACTTCTGCCAGATGACGGCACATGTACACCTCACAATTTGAGAGATGGTGGATTTACCAACCCTAAATTGTAGGTGCAGTGATGTGTAGCTCTCTCCTGTGGCCAAAAACCTGTAAAAAAAGGAAAGGAAAATGTAAGTAAAGCATCGAAATACAAATAAAGGATAATATGCATGCAGGACGTTATTGGAATGGCCTTTTCGCTATGTATCACTTCTACCTGTCCTTTACCCGTGGAAGCGAGTTTAATCGAGTAGAAACACCCGTTGTCCAGCACCTCCCTCCCCTAGCATTCCTCTAACGTCCTGCATGTCTACATATGTATTGATGAAATACATGTAAAATAAAGACACTCTATTTTTCCCCTGTAGTGTGTAGTGCTGTTTTTATTTTTTTGCCACTTTGAAACCTTCCTTGGTTTGGATGCAAGCACCTCGATGTTTTAACCGAAAAGTAGACGGCAATACTTCAGATACATTGCCATGTCTGAATTTTTTTTTAAATTTTTTGTTTTGGGAAAATCTTTTGCGTTCATCTGCTTGATGTTTGATGGGATCTTTAGAGGGGTTATGTGAAAAAAAATTACCGCAAGGTGATGAGCAGCCTTTCCTCAGCAGAGATGGGTCTTCGCATGACTGTTTCTTGATAATTTAACTCGGGTGAAAGAAGGTCGAGTAGGCGATCAAATGCTGGTATTGTCAGCCGGCAGAAGTGGACACATTTCTCAGGATACCTGAAACAAGAATAAAAAAAAAAATTAACAGGTAAAGTATTGAACATGATTACAATAAACAACAAAACAAATTTAAACAAAATGTGTGCCTCACTGAGTCACAAAGAACATAATTTGCCCTACTATATCTTACTTCCTTAAATCCTGGTAAAGAAGATTGAAGTGGCCCTTGTCCACACGCTCTTGAAGAATTGGGTGCACCCACATTCTTTTGGAAGCTGTACTCCTCTTCCTCGTACGACATCGCTCCTATGGGATAATTAAATATGAGTCCCAAATACATCAAAATAATAAACCATTAAGAAATATGCGGACATTATGTTACGGTACTGTAACATTAGCATTATTTCTGAAGCCGCATTGTGTGACCAAAAATCCTATGTAATATAAAACTAGTTGCGCGCGCTTGCATTTATGCGCCCTAGCAATCGAGTGGTAAAATATAGTATGTACAAATCTGTACGCAAAGATTGCATGCACACCGTAACGCAATCAAACACATGTTCATGCGAACGCTGATTTTCCATTGACCATTGTGCTTTACTTTGTAAAATTCAAACATAAAACCTTGGCCATTTTTGTTTTAAAGTCTTTTGTCAGACACAAAACTATGAGCAATGCAGGCCTAAGGCTCGGTTAACATGGCGTTAAAGCAAACATTTTGTATGCAGTACAGCAGATGTCATTATTGTCATTATTAACGCAGCGATTGCGCAAAAATATGGTAGCGCCCAGGTAACACGCGCTACCTAGCATTTGCACATGCAACAAGTGCGTTCACCAACGCAACCAAAAAATGGCAAGCAGCGTTCAAGGGTGCATCATTAACGCCTGCTTGATAGCACATTGCGATGTGGACATGCCTTATGATGCATTATTTTCATTGCCGGCAATGGTGGACTCATCAGAAAATTGTCCCCTAACGCAATGTGAACCCTGTCAATGCACACAAAAGACACATGTGCATAAATGCACATTAAACACAGGACAATCCAAGACCATGTGCACGCCATGCATGCGCATAGACGCGCACAATGAGATGATGCAAAAAACGATAGATGCTGTGTCCAGCATTACCTGCTCGTGGTGGTGCAGCAAAATCAATGTTGTAAGATGCAAAATAAGCATCAGTTCTGGGCTCAAACACAGGCTCTGCAATGGACGCATCTTCACTGTCTTGCCATTTGCAAAAAAAACATGGAGAATAGAGGTTGTAACAGGAAATGACTTCATAAACTTTTTTTTTTCTTTTTTCAATTAACTTTGTGTGAATGTAAAAACGCTTGCAAACCGCATAAAAACCCGCATAGAAAACCACATGAAAAACGCACAACAAACGCTTTAAAAACCGCAAAAAAACGCATGCGGCTTCTGGGAGCGGTGACATGCGATTTTTGTCAGGAAAATTCTGCTTAAAATATGCAACGTGTGCACTTAGCCTAAGAGGAACAACTTTTGCCACAACTCAGTTTACTCCTTTTGAACTGATGACAGGAAGAAAAATGCCATTGATTTTTCCTCATGAACCATTTTTGTCTACACCACAAAAAGATGCTGTTGCAAGGTCCAAATGGTTGCAATTGTTGCAGGATAACTTGAAAACGATTCTTCCACATGCTGCATCAAGAATGCAGAGAATGGAGCCACCATATGAATCCAAATTCAAGAAAGGGGCTCTAGTGATGATTAAAACTTTCAGGAAGAATGGACCATGGGAAAGTAATTGGGAAGGTCCCTTTGAAATTATCGAAACCATGGGACAAGTGATGATTCTTGTGGAACGAGCATCTAAGGTGGTTAAAAATACCCGCAGACAACAAAAATTGTGGGTACATGTTGATCAATGCAAACTGTATATTGCAAAATAATGATACTGCATTTCTTTTAGGAAGAAATGGATTCCAATAAGAACTGGAATACGAAACTCCACGTCCTTGATGGAAGGGATTCAACACCAATCCTTCAGGAGAAAAAGACATTTCCCAGGAGAAGCTACTATCTGATGGGAATCACATTTCTGCTACTTTGTACTATTTCAACTGTGATCTACGCTGAAGATATTTCACACCATGGAACAAATACTAGTGAAGTGAAGGAACTTTTCAAAGGAACTTTACATCCAAGGAAACCAAGAGGAACGAATCTACAAAACTTAATAGATGAGGACATACCGGACGATTCAGTAGATATTACTGGAAACATTTGCATGGGTTTTGGTGCAAAATGCTGTATTGAGCTACACTTCATACATGACACTGACATAATATTACATGCAGCCACAGGACCTAAGACGAAGTTCACACAGTTACAAGGAGACTATATACACAATAATAAAACAGGCACATGGGAATGTAGTCCTACAGATGTGTTATTCTGGAATATAGCGATAAGAGGTGAAGAGAAAGCTGAGTGGTCAGGAGATATTACAAATGATATGATCACAAAAGGGAAAGTTGGAACATCCAAAACAGATGCTTGGTTAAAGACACAACTTTTTGGGAAAGTTTTGGACCCTTCATTTCTTTCTATTACAGAAGGAGATGAGGATTGGGTAAAAACATGGAATTTTCAGATAACCAGAGAACCAGTACAAGTACAGGTATCTGTAGTTTTTACAGCATCAAATACTATAGCTCCAGAAGTAAGGGTTACACCACAAGCAGTATATAGTCAAGAAAATATGTCTCCTTTATTACTAAAATGCAGCACGAGGTTAGAGCTACCTTCAGAATCTTTGTTATCATGGACCAAAGATAAATCATTTTTGGGAAGTTTTTCAAATGGTCCAACAAATGTTATCCACAGAGGTCAATCCAGTAATGTGAGATGGTTGGATAAGGATTTTATTTTTTCTGTAGATAATCCATCTCCTAAAGATTCTGGACTTTACCAATGTTGTAACGAAAAATAACTACAAACAATGAAAAGGTGTAAATGTAAATATATGATCAGCAGTGGATAATGTATGCACACAGACAAGATTTCAACCATCTACTCCTTTCCAAATCAATCAATTCCAATCTAAACCTCTGTTACGAGATGGAGTGTTTCTGACCATGGTATGGACCTTTAACATGTCTAACTGGAAAATCTCTTCTAGATATCCCCAGTGTCAGTCACATCTCACTAACATGGAGATGGGAATAGAACAATGGTTTGGGAAAAGAACTTCAACACAGGTTAGGAGTAAGAGGGGAATGTTAGAAGGTATTTTGGGGGGATTAGGAACAGTAGGAAGTTTAATTAACACTATGGACATTCATACACTTAAATCAGATCTGGAAAATATTGGGTATATGGGAGGAAAAGGGGTAAAGATTCAGAAAAGCTTGAATCAAGTCCTTGAAAAGATGGTTTTGAACACTGCTGCTGTATTGGGATCTTCTGTATCACATCCACAAGATGCTACTTTAGCTTTAATGGAAAGTGAACAAGAATCTCAAGTGGCCAAAACATGTCTAGAAATTCAGATTGAACATTCCACCAATCTGACAATGATTGCACAAGCCTTACAAAGTGGAATTACACCTCTAGGACTAATGAGAGATTTGCCTATAGAATATAACTTTGCGTTAAACCATACAGATTTGTGGGTAAATAAGTGGTTAGAATGTGAACAGAACATTTGTGTAGGAACATCACTGATCCCAGTGTCAGGAAGAGAAGAAACCCTGGTTCCTATGGGTGTTCTGGGAATTCCTGTCAGTCCTACACAATTGTTATATTATCAATTACAGTACACAGAGTTTGCATTTGATGGTATCAACACTGAACAATTAGACATTTCGTCATGCTTAAATTTTGTTTCCAAGGTAATGTGTCTACCTGGACAGGATAAAGTCATTTATCATTCATGTTTCCATAATCATACCTCATGTCATGCCAGAGTTGAGACTGTCCACACGATATATGACCCGGTGACACCAGTAAGCGCTAACAGGATTTGTTTCCAAGTTATGTCAGGAAGAGAAGCAGTTTCTGCATTCTTCTCATCTTGTGTACATGCCGAAAATCTGACAGTAGGTTTACATTGTATTGAGGGAAATGTTAAAGCTCTCACAAAGAAGGAAGGAAGTACAGGTAGTCCTCGACTTATGACGTTGATCCGTTCTTACGCGGCGTCGTAAACCGAATTTCAACATAAGTCAGACCATACGTTCATACAGTACTGTACCATAGTAACAGTACAGTACTGCAAACACTTAGCCTATCCTAACACAGTACCTTACATAATTATCAATAAACATAGGTACAGTAAAATATTGTGCAGTACAGTACGTTTAATGAAATACTGTACTGTAAGTGCTGTAACAGTAATCAACAGTGTACAGTACTGTAATAAACAAAAATAGCATTGGGAGGAAGCTGCAGAAGGTGCTGGAGGTACAGGATCTGTTGCAGGATCTATTGCAGGCCTCTCTACCTTCTTGAAGTACTGCTGCAGGTTAGTTTGGAAGGAGACCATCTTCTTCTCCAGGATCTCCTTGTAACACCTAAGGGAATCCATGACTCCTCTGGCAACCCTAGTGTACCTTTCCATGTTGGGATCCTCAGCCTCAAACCTTGACAACCCTTCCTCTATCAGGGCAAAACCTCCTGCCAAGCCCTGCCTTGTAAATCTCTTAGGTTCTGGGGTTGGTATGTCTTCCTCTTCCTCTATCATCTGCTTCTCCAGTTGAATAAGGTTCTCAGCAGATAACTCCTCTCCATGAGATGCCAGTAGCTCTGTGACATCCTCCTCCTCCACCTCCAGATTCATTGTCTTACTCATATCAACAACGTTCTTTATGACACTAGTCACTGACTCTTGGACCTCTGTGACATCATTCAAAAACTGGGGACACAGTTTTTTTCCACACACCATTCATACTGGTGTGCTTAACCTCATCCCAGGAATCAGCAATGTTATTCACAGCATCAAGGATGTATGTTTTCCAAAAGTCCTTTAGAGTCAAGTCCTTATTCTTTTCATTTGCTGCTAAAGCATTACCAATGACCCTTCGGAAGTAGTAGGCCTTGAATGTAGCAATGACTCCTTGGTCCATAGGCTGTATTAGGGCAGTGGTATTAGGTGGAAGATAAACCACCTTGACATTAGGGTTAAAGTCATCCTGATGGGCAGGGTGTCCAGGGGCATTGTCCAGAATTAGCAACACCTTAAAGAGGATATCCTTGGAGGTACAATACCGCTCCATGCCTGGCACAAAATGGTTGGTGAACCAGTCATCAAACACTGCAAGTGTCACCCATGCCTTCCTATTAGACTTCCAGATGACTGGTAGTTGACCCTTCAAAATGCCCTTGAGTGCCCTTGGATTCTCAGCCTGATACACCAGCATGGGCTTCAGTTTGTAGTCGCCAACAGCATTGCCCCCAAGAAGCAAAGTCAGTCTCTCCTTGCCGACTTTATGACCTGGTGCTGACTTCTCCTCCTTGGTGATGTACGTACGGTTAGGCAAACGTTTCCAAAACAAGCCTGTCTCATCCACGTTGAACACTTGTTGAGCACAGTAACCACCCTCCTCAATTATCTCAGCCAATGCTTTAGGAAACTCAGTTGCTGCTTTCTCATCAGCACTAGCAGCTTCACCTTGCACTTTAATGTTATGGAAATTGGCACGATCCTTAAACCTCAAAAACCAACGCCTACTCGCCACAAATTCTTCACTTTCACTTCCTTCCCCCATTTCTCTTTTCAACGCCTCAAACAGTCGCCTAGCCTTCTCCTGAATAACCATAGCTCACAGGGATACGGCGTTGATTTTGGTCTTCCAACCAAAGCACCAATAATCTTTCCATCTCAAGAATAAGCCCACTACGCTGCTTTGTTATCACTGTCGCTTTCATAGGAGCAGATCCTTTCACATGTTCAAGGATTCGATCTTTATCCTTGATAATCGTAGCGACAGTCGAACGACTAAGTCCTAATGACCTGACAATTTCTGTTGGTGTTTCCCCCTTATCAGATCGCCTTATGATATCCACTTTCACCTCCATGGTGATGGCCTTCCTTTTCTTTGATGCACTGGCATCAGAAGAGTCTGGCTTATGTTTGGGAGCCATAATGAAGGGCATTATGGCATGCAGGAGACTCGTCTTCCTCGTGTAACCGGGTACAGTGTGCAGTACTGGACTGTATTCTTCCGCTGCTGCACGTAGTTTGACTTACGACGCAAAACCGCGTAAGTCAGAATAAGGTGTCGTATAAAGCGTCGTAACCACGAAACGACGTAACGCGCGACCGTCGTAAACCGAGGACTAACTGTATTAATACTACATCAATAGGCTCAAGAAATCTGAAAATCCTTCCGATCCAGTTCAATTTGTCACAAGTCAATAAATTTCCTTGGGATTTGTGGACAAATGAGATAAAGAAAGACAAGGGTTTATTAAATCTGCTGACAAAACAAATAAAAGAAGCTGAAATTGTATTCAGACATGAACAAGGTAATCTAAATGATATTGACCATGAATGGACGAGTATGTCAGGGTCATCTTGGTGGAGGAATTTAGGAAAATCCATAGCGAGTTGGTCACAGTCTTCAGCGAAAATGGCAGCAGGGAATGTATCATCTAATCCGATTGTTATCATATTTATTATAGTTTTGTTGTGTATAATATATCAAATAGTTATTATGTGTAAAATTAAGAGAATTTATAAGAATATAAAGATAGAAATGAAAAAGGAAGAGGATATTTTAAGAGAGATGTTAAAATGAAAAAATATAAACTCTCTGACGTAATTTTTGTTTTATACAATAGGTTTGAGAATTCAGATGACATTCAAAGCAGATGGTGACACAAGGTTTTCAGAATAAAGAATGAATGTGATACGAATGGTGAGAGAATGAGTTTAGGATTATGATATTTCTAAAAATCATAATCAGGGGGGACTGTAAAATATCAGTATTTCTATAATAAAAAATAATATAGATTACTTCACATATGCAGAGTCTAACTAGCTAGCAGAAACTCTGGTCAGTGGATGAGTGAGCTAGTCTGAGGATTTTGGCTGATACATCTGTTCCCTGCTTGTCAAACTTATAGGTCACTTGTCAGAACTGTCAGTATGTGACTATTTAGAGATAATGAATGGTTCTCCATAGGCTTAAGTTTCTAAAGGCCCTTTTACATTTAGCGATGCACCAGCGATCCGACCAGCGATACCGACCCGGTCAGGATCGTTGGTGCATCGCTAAATGATCGTTAGTGAGCTTTCACACAGAAAGATCTCACAGCGATGCAGCAGCGACGCAGCGCACGATACTCACCTTTCACACACAGCGATCCAGACGTCCTCCCGCCCGCGTCCAGTGTCGCTCGTCTCACACAGCAGGAAGCCCAGCAGAAAGCAGACAACGAGAAATGGAGCCGCCCGATCTCGTGCGATCAGCAATGGACAGCGGGGGAGCCGGTCGGAGGTAAGTATCACACATAGCGATATCGCTAGCGATATCGCTATAACATCACAAAATCGGTGATGTTTTAGCGATATTGCTAGCGATATCGCTATGTGTAAAACCCCATTTAGGCTAAGGTAATGCATAGCTAATTATATGCATATTGCAAAAAATAACTATATGTGTATTCCATAAGCTTCTAATATGGAAGAGGCTACGAATATAGCGGCAAATCACTGTATGTGGTTATAGGACAGACACTAATGCAAGTCTATGGGTCAAAATAGTATAAAAGCCAGCCTAACTCTTGTTCAGGAGATCTCCCATAGCTGGAGACTCTCAAATACACGGACCAGCTGCTCAACTCAAGGCCATATGTAAGAATCATAGAATCGTAGAGTTGGAAGGGACCTCCTGGGCCATCTGGTCCAACCCCCTGCTCAAAGCAGGATTCGCTAAATCATCCCAGTCAGATGTCTGTCCAGCCTCTGTTTGAAGACTTCCATTGAAGGAGAACTCACCACTTCTCGTGGCAGCTTGTTCCACTCATTGATCACTCTAACTGTCAAAAAGTTTTTTCTAATATCTAATCTGTCTCCTCCCATTCAGTTTCATCCCATTGCTTCTAGTCTTTCCTTTTGCAAATGAGAATAAAGTTGATCCTTCTACAATGTGACAGCCCTTTAGATATTTGTAGACAGCTATTAAGTCTCCTCTCAGTCTTCTCTTTTGCAAACTAAACATTCCCAAATCCTGCAACCTTTCCTCATAAGACAGGGTTTGCAGACCGGTCACCATTCTGGTCGCTCTTTTCTGAACTTGCTCCAGTTTGTTGATGTCTTTTTTAAAATGTGGTGCCCAAAACTGGACACAATATTCCAGATGAGGTCTGACCAAAGAGGAGTAGAGGGAAATAATGACTTCACGTGATCTAGACTGTATGCTTCTGTTAATACATCCTAGAATTGCATTTGCCTTTTTTGCTGCTGCATCACACTGTTGACTCATATTCAGTCTGTGATCTATTAGTATGCCCAAGTCTTTTTCACATGTGCTGTTGCTTAGCCCTATTCCTCCCATTCTGTATATGCGTTTTTCATTTTTATTGCCCAGATGTAGTACTTTGCATTTTTCCCTGTTAAAAACCATTCTGTTAGTTGCTACCCACTTCTCCAGTTTATTTAAATCTTTTTGAATCCTCTCTCTCTCTTCTCTAGTATTAGCTATCCCTCCTAGCTTTGTGTCATCAGCAAATTTAATCAGTTTACCCTCAATTCCTTCATCTAAATCGTTGATAAAGATGTTGAACAATACAGGGCCCAGGACAGAGACCTGTGGTACCCCACTTGAGACTTTCTTCCAACTGGATGTGCAGCCATTTACGACCACTCTTTGGGTCCGATCACTAAGCCAGTTATGAATCCACCTAACAGTTGCCTTGTCCATTCCATACTTAGACATTTTTTCAATAAGGATTGTATGAGATACTTTGTCAAATGCTTTGCTGAAGTCAAGATATACTATATCTACAGCATTTCCTTGATCCACCCAATCAGTGATTCCATCATAGAAGGAAATTAAGTTAGTCTGACATGACTTATTAGTTACAAACCCATGCTGACTCTGTTTAATCACTTCATTCTTATCCCGGTACTGACATACATGTTGTTTAATAATTTGTTCAAAGATCTTTCCTGGTATAGAAGTCAGACTCACCGGCCTATAGTTGCCTGGGTCCACCTTCTTCCCCTTTTTGAAGATAGGAACAACATTTGCTCTTCTCCAGTCTTCTGGGACTTCTCCTGTTCTCCAAGAATTTTCAAAGATTATGGAGAGGGGTTCAGAAATTTCTTCTGCTATCTCCTTCAGTACTCTGGGGTGTAATTCATCTGGTCCTGGTGACTTGAATTCATTTAGGTTAGCTAATTGTTTCCTCACTATCTTTCTGTTTATAGATATCCTGGATTCTTCTATTCCCTTAATAGGACAGTGAAGAACAGTTGATGTTACATTTCCTTTCTGAGAGAAAACAGATGCAAAATAGGAATTTAAAAGTTCGGCCTTCTCAACATCCTGTCTTACCATTTCATCATTTTCATCCTGTAAAAATCCTATAGCATCTTTGACTTTTCTTTTACTTTTGACATATCCCCAAAATCCTTTATTATTGCTTTTGACATCTCTTGCAAGCCTCAATTCATTGTCAGCTTTAGCTAATCTGATTTGTTCCCTGCAGGTTCTGCAGACAGCATTATATTCTTCTCTAGATATGCCTCCCTCTTTCCATTTTATAAACATTTTTTTCTTCCTTTTTAGCATGTGCTTAAGTTCTGTGTTCATCCATCCTGGCTTCCTTAAATGCTTCCTATTCTTCCCTCTTTTTGGAATTGTTAACAATTGTGCTTTGAGAATTTCATTTTTCAAGATTTCCCATCCTTCCTGGACATTTTTGTCTTTAAGGATATCCAGCCATTGGATCCCTCCAATTCTCTTTCTGAATCCCTTAAAATCTGCCTTTCTGAAATATAACCTTGATGTCTGAGTCTTCACAGGTCTTCCGCCTCTAGTTATCCAAAATTCTAAAATAGCATGGTCGCTACCTCCTAGGGTCCCAGCCACTTTTACCTCCTCAACCATTTCCTCCCTGTTTATAAGGATTAGATCCAAGGTAGCAGTTCCCCTTGTTTTCTCCCCTACCTTTTGGAAGATAAAGTTGTCAGCAAGAGAGGATAAGAATTTCCTTGACCTGTTAGTTTTGCCTGAGAGAGATTCCCAACAAAAGTCTGGATAGTTGAAATCTCCCATGACAACTGTGTCATATTTTTTGGAGAACTTGGCCATTTGATGCATAAAGAGTTCATCCATATCTTCAGCTTGCACAGGCGGCCTGTAGTAAATGCCTACAATGGTGTCCTTTCCATTGTTCTGTCCTTGTATTCTTACCCAAACAGTTTCCACAGTACTCCCAGTCTCTGAAGCTTCAATCTCTGTGCAGATATACGCGTTTCTAACATACAATGCGACACCTCCTCCTCGTTTATCAAGTCTGTTTCTTGAAAATAAGTTGTGTCCTTCTAGTCTTGTATTCCAATCATGTGTATTGTCCCACCAGGTTTCAGTGATTCCAATGACATCATATTTCTTTTCCTGTGTTAGTAGTTCCAATTCTCCTTGTTTGTTGCCCATGCTTTGTGCATTAGTATAGAAACATTTTAGTTTGTGATTGGTTTCTCTTTCTCCAATATTTTTATTATTTAGATTCTCTTGTCTTTGTTCTTCCTTTCCACTTCTAATAGCAGAGTTCTCAATAGCATTTGTTAGATGTATAGCTTTTTCTGGTCTTTTGCTTCCCTTCCCATGTTGTTCTAGTTTAAAGCTCTCCTTAAAAGTGTAGCAAGGCGACTTCCAAATACATGTTTTCCAGTCTTCATAAGGTGCACCCCATCTCTAGCAAGTAGTCCATCGTAAAAGTAATTCACTCCGTGATCCAGAAATCCAAATCGTTGCTGACGGCACCATCGACGTAGCCAGTTGTTCACCTGCAGAATCTTATTCCACCTCCTTGTTCCATGGCCATCCACTGGGAGGATGGAAGAGAAGACCACCTGCGCTCCCAGTTCTTTCACTTTCTTGCCTAAGTCTTCAAAGTCTCTGCAAATGGTTTCCAGGTCGCTTCTTGCGGTGTCATTTGTCCCCACATGTAGTAGCAGGAATGGGTAGTCATCTGTAGGTCTGAAGAGTCCTGATATCCTGTCAGTCACATCTTTAATTTTTGCACCTGGAAGACGGCACATTTCTCTTGAAGTTATATCCGGTCGGCAGATAGTGGCCTCTGTTCCTCTCAACAGGTAATCCCCCATGACCACCACTCTCCGTTTCTTCTTCACAACATTTTTCTTTCTCCATCCAGGAGGACTCTGAAGGCGTACAAGGTTGCTGTTTGTTGGCAAAGTCTTATCCTGATGTATTTCTTCATCACTCTCCTGTGTAAGAGCCTGGTACTGGTTACTGAGCAGTATGGGTGCTGACTGCCTCCCGATCCTCCTGCTTCTCTGGGTCACATGTCTCCATTCCTCTGTTTCTTCAGGTGTACTTCGAATTTCTTCTCTTCCTGTAACATGAAGAGATAATTCTGCTCTGTCTAAGAACTCTTCACCTTCCTTAATGGTCTTCAACGTAGCTAACCTCTCTTCGAGATTTTGCAACTTTTCCTCCAACAGGGAAACAAGCTTGCATTTGTGGCATGTGAAGTTTGGCTTTTCCACTGGTAAGTCTGTGAACATGTAGCAAGAAATGCAGCTCACCAAATGGCTCCTGGCCTCTTCCATATTGAGATTTCTTAAAAACGATGAAAGATGAGCCAAAATTCGCGCGCCTAGCGGCGCGCGGTTTTCCGATGTCCTCTTTTCAGCTGCAACGGCCAAAACCCAGTGATCAAGGAGCTCGCGGAGACTCTTCACTTACCCCAGAAGGCACTGGGAATATGCAAGTGATCTCCTCAAGACTCTTCCCCTGGTTTTTAAGAATAATTGAATGCTTGTTTATCCTTCAATATTTATTGCATGTCATGAACTTACTTTTCTTCATTTTTGTAATCACTTTTTGAATGAACAATTAAACAAGATTTATTTTATCCACAATTCAACATTGCTTTTCCTTTTTATCCTCACCGTGCTCTTACTTAAAAAAAGTAAGAAAGAGATATTTTTTTCTTCACTACCCCAGCTGTGGCATGCACACAGAGAGGAGGTAATGACAAGCGTAGGAAGATGACAGTCCATACAACACCAGTTGATCCGAGGATCACAACCTGGCTTTGTCAAGGGTTAATACTAAAATCAGAGCTTAAGTTTCACTTCTCCATTTCTTTGTAAGGTTTTGTTTCTTAGTTTTGTTGTTGTAAGATAAATTTTTGTAATTGGCATGGGCTGTCATGAAACCAGATTGTTCTCATCAGGTGCAAAGATAAGGGAGGTGGGAATGTTAAACTCTGAAGAATATGCCATTATACTACTTTCTACGCTATCTAGGTACGGACATATATGTAGTTTCCGGTTTTCTTGCAATATTATTGGCTTATAAAGTGAAATGATGCTATTGGTACTTGAGAACCTTGCATAATTAAGCAAAAGATTATAAAAGATGTGACTAAAATAAAGGGGCTTAGTGATCTGCCTCGATCCTCCCGTACAGAGACCCCAGTCTCCGTGTGGTCATTTGAGTTGCTAGCAACACTGGAATAATTTGGAAATCACTGGCTCAACCATGAAGGGTTAATTTAGCCCTCCCAAAATAGCTACCTCGACAGTGGCGCGCAACGTGGGGCCCCCGAACAGGGACGCCTCTGCCCCCGGAGGACAACAAGACAAAGGACCCTCGGAGCAGACACAGGTGCTGGAAAATTGGGACTGATCACCCCCCCACGACCACGGTAAGTTGGCAGTTATACTGTTCAGACTGACTGTTGGTGTGGTTTTCCTGTGCTTGTTGCTGCAAAGAGGATCTGAGGTTTGTCCCCTGGTGGGGTGATTCATGGGTGGAATCACATAGAGGTGTAGTCCCGTTGGGGGCCCAGTGCTCGAACCGTACCTCATAAGGGACGGACACCCCGGATTGACCAGTGATTGGGACTCTCTTTATAGTCAAAATATCCTGAACTTCCCGATCATTATTAGTATTGGGCGTGGTCATGTGATCGAAGACTGGTTAGGATACGTAACTCAGGTATATATAGAAAGATATATATAACCAGAGGTGTCCGGAGGGATAGTCTGAGACGCCCTCCTCCTTTCACTGAGTACCGTGAATTTTGGGCTTCCCAGAGGGGGTTGACCCTGTGGAACAAACGGAGACGGCTGCTCCAGTATTGTGCACAACTGAAGGATATTTAGCTCTAAAGGAGAGAATTATGTTTCTGTGGAAGAAAAAGAAAAGTTTGGAATTGTGTGAAGGATCAGATACTGTTAGTCTTATGATTCAAAGACGAGGAAAGAAATGTGTCAGGAATGCAGGAAAAATATTTTCGATTCTGGGATTTCCTAAGGGCAGGAGGCTACAGCCTACGCTATGGGATGAAGGAGTTAAAAGGTTGACTGATGATGGATTACTTAAAGGCGCTGAGGAATTCCGAGGCTTGGCACATGAATTGTATAATGAAGGTTATGTGGACATTGAACAGCAAGTGAGTCCTGATTGTTTCTGTTACTGCTATGTTGAAGAAGGAAAAATTGTCTATTATTATGGCAAAGACGGGATGTTTTATGGTTCAAGAAAGTGACTGTGCTGTGAGAATGTGATTGGTTACGAAGGATCTAAGATTGATATTAATGTGTCAGGGAAATAGTTAAAAGTAATGATTTGAAACAAGAGGTCTCCCTGCTAGATGACAATTGTACAAGAAGACCGAGAATTGCAGCCCCCACCTTTGCTGAAGGCACCTATTATCATCCGCCGCTAGCCTTAGTCCCCGTTATTGCTAGTGGTTATGAGTAGCCACCCCTTGCATTTACCAGCTCCAGAGAAAAAAAAAAAAGTTTTCAGACTTTAACCTGCTCTGTTCAGGAGAGAGAGAGAGAGAGAGAGAAAGAGAGAGAAAAAAAAGAGCAAACAGCAGCCTCTAGCCCCCACCGCAGCTGCAAGCACACAGTGTGCCCTTCAGCCCACACAGCAAACTCTGCCCCCCCAGACTTCAGCTAGTGGGAATCTTGCTCCTCAGCCCCTCCCTGCTAATTCTCGTTACTGCTCAGTTTGTAATCTCTCTCATATGTCCTGTAAGTTTACTAGGGGCAGATTCATTATCACAGTTCCGCTCCGGAATACAATTCCAAGATGATGGTCAGATGTTTTTTTTTTTTTGTTATATAATCCCTATGTAGATGAAGACAGTGAGGAAATCTGTATTTTGCATGCCCTTCCTACAGTTATGATGGCCCTGATAGGCTCAGATCCATCCCCAATATTGTCTGAGGATCAGTGACTCACCCCATACCTCTCAGAGATACTATCTAAACTCCTGTAAAAAGGGTCAAATGATATAGGGAAAATGCCCGTAGAACCAGTAAAAGTGTTTCTCAAACCTGGTGCCCCTTTTCCCAAAGTCCATCAATATCCTTTGAAACATGATCAGGAGCGGGGCCTCCAGGAACAAATACAAACGTTACTTGATAACGGTGCTCTGGTACCCTGTGTTTCTCCGTGTAATACGCCCTTGTTTCCCGTTAAGAAAAAGACCCCACCTGGCCAGCCCCCTGTGTACCAGCTGGTACAAGACCTACGGGCAGTTAATGCAGCCACTATTCTGGAAACTCCAGTGGTACCTAATCCTCATACTCTTTTGTCCCGAATACCCCAGGATGCTGCTTGGTTTACAGTTATTGATCTTACCAATGCCTTCTTTAGCATTCCGTTACACCCAGATTGCCAGTTTCTATTTGTATTCACTTAGCAGGAACGACAGTTAACATGGACAGTTATGCCACAAGGGGCCCAAAACAGTCCCAACCAGTTTGCAAAAAAGATATGAGCAGGTGTCTTTTGCCATTGCTGCCATTGTTAGCCTCCTTAAAGCATCTGGCAGCACTGAACTGTCGGGTTTCGGCCTCGGGACTTCAGTTCTGCCTTGGTCAAGTGATATTCTTGGGACACTGTCTCCTTCAGGGTGCCAGACACCTCGCAGAAGAAAGAAAACTAGCTGTCAGCTCCCTTCCTTTCCCAAAAGATGAATCTGAACTCCAGCGTTTTCTTATGTACTTATTGTTGTCAGTGGATACCGGATGCATCCCGCATAATGCAACCCCTTTACAATGCCTTGAAAGACGGCATAATGAGCTATAAGGGAAGATGGCAGTGATGAGGATTACCTCCAATATGATTGTTCCCGACTTCTGACTGAAGAAACAGCTACTCCACCAAATGCCAGTGAGAATCCACTCCCAAATCCTGATCTGGTGTTATACACGGATGGTTCAAGATATGCTGACGAGTTTGGTAGATTCACACGGGATACGCTGCTGCCACAGAGGACACTGTAGTGCACGCAGCTGCGCTCCTGCCCTCACAGTCAGCACAAGAAGCAGAACTCCAGGCTCTGTCTACTGCATGTACTTTGGCCAAGAACAGACGGGCTAATATATACACGGACTCACGGTATGCATTTGGTATTGCTCACGATTTTGGAGCTCTATGGGCCAATCGAGGGTTTATTACTACTGCCGGAACCCCAGTGAAAAATGCTGAAGCTGTTAAAACCCTCATGGGCTCGATCACATTACCTACTCAGGTGGCCATTATCAAAGTTAAGGCGCACGGTCCTAGGAACAGTCCACAGACTGTTGGCAACACATTTGCGGATATGCAAGCAAAAGCCGCCGCTCTCTTACCCGTTGAACCAACCATACCAACTGTGGTGACCACACGCTCTCAGTGTAAACAGTTACAAGAAGCACTGACCCTACAAGAACCTGATGATCGACAACAGACTGAAGTTTGCTGTCGGACCCCGCGAGACTGCTTAATGACGATGCAGAGAATGTCTCCAAAGGAAGCGGTGAAGCAATGGAAGACTGATGGGGCACGTATGGATAATGGTCTCTGGAAAAAGGACAAACTTGTGTGTCTCCCTAAGCGGATGTACCCTGCTATTGCCACATGGGCACATGGGCCTACACATCGAGGAAAAAAATCAGGCCCTCGCACTGGTGCAAAAATTCTACTGGGCCCCGGTTCTCCAGTTGGAAGCATTCCCTGTTACCAACATGACTGCAAAGACCACAGCGAAGAAACTGGTGATGGAAGTCATATGCAGATATGGGGTTCCAGAAGTTGTTGAAAGTGATCAAGGTCCGGCCTTTTCTTCTCATGTGTACTAAGAAGTTCTGACAATGCTTGGATCCACTGTAGCCCTCCATAATCCGTACCACCCACAATCCAGTGGTGAAGTTGAGAGGCTGAGGGGACACTGAAGGGATAATTGACCAAAATGATGCAGGAGACTACGGCTCCATGGCCAGAGCTCCTACCCATTGTACTCTACCACATCCGTACTACCCCTATTGCAAAATATGGCCTGTTCCCATATGAGATATTGTTTGGTACTAGGCCCCCAGCTGCAAATTTCCAGCCTCAGCTGTTATCAGAAGAGACTGACCGTGTTGTTCAATATGTTATTCTGCTTAGTAAAAATCTTGCTAACACCCATGTTCTAGTTTTCTCTTCTTTTCCAGATTCAGCAGAAACCGACACCTTCTATAACCTGAAGCCTGGTGATTTGGTAGTCGTGGAGAGGCATGTCAGGAAGCACGGACTAGAACCATTGTATGACGGTCCCTATCAAGTTCTCCTCATCACCCAACAAGCCAATAGCAAATGAAGGGACATAATGTTCTGGTTTTTCGCATTTTCCATATTATTATTGGTAGAAGTTAAAAGTTAAAGTTAGAAGATATTCAATGACTCAGATCAATACAATAAAGACAATGATCGTAATAAGGACAGTTGGGGTCAGACACCTTCTCCTTTCTCAATCCAGCCAATTGGCTTAAGGGCATTGGGGGCTGGATAGCTGGGATCTTACAGAGCTTGTTGCACATTGCTGCCTGTATCCTTGTTGTATATGTGATACTAAAACTTGTTCTTTGGCGTATTTCTGTATGTATTAGGAAATTCTGCACTAAGCCAGCTAATGATGATACCAAAGGTGTCGTTGCCCCTGCTCTTCTCTGCACCGATCTCAAAAGGCTACTTGATGAAGATGTTGAAGCCAAGCACATGGCTACCTACAAAAGATCCCCACCACCATCATCAAAAATTGTTATTCGTGAACTGCAGTATACAGGGGGGATGGGTGCGCCGCGACAGCCATGACTGGTAACACGGCATCAGTCATGTGAAGACCAGTACCCCTCAAGCTGTTAGCTTGGGATAGCACCTCTGATGCTGCATATGTGTTAAAAAAATTTATCTAGGGGGGAATGTCAAGGGTTAATACTAAAATCAGAGCTTAAGTTTCACTTCTCCATTTCTTTGTAAGGTTTCGTTTCTTAGTTTTGTTGTTGTAAGATAAATTTTTGTAATTGGCATGGGCTGTCATGAAACCAGATTGTTCTCATCTGGTGCAAAGATAAGGGAGGTGGGAATGTTAAACTCTGAAGAATATGCCATTATACTACTTTCTACGCTTATTAGGTACGGACATATATGTAGTTTCCGGTTTTCTTGCAATATTATTGGCTTATAAAGTGAAATGATGCTATTGGTACTTGAGAACCTTGCATAATTAAGCAAAAGATTATAAAAGATGTGACTAAAATAAAGGGGCTTAGTGATCTGCCTCGATCCTCCCGTACAGAGACCCCAGTCTCCGTGTGGTCATTTGAGTTGCTAGCAACACTGGAATAATTTGGAAATCACTAGCTCAACCGTGAAGGGTTAATTTAGCCCTCCCAAAATAGCTACCTCGACAGCTTCATCTTCTAGGGTCGACTACTCCACCTGTGGCACGCACACAGAGATGAGGTAGCAATAGGTGTAGGAAGATGACAATCCATTGAGTCCATGCAAGGTACAAGGCCAGTGGATCTGAGCATCACAACCTGGCTTCTCCAAACGTATCCACGGTTCAGTGATGAACAGATCTGTATTCTTCCTACCAAGGCTGAAAATCCCTAGATTGCTTCCAGAATGATACATCCGTGTATCTTGTGATGATGCTGTGGCTTCTGTCCTGTCTCTTGTCCTTTGGATGTATAGATGTCCTGGCAGAATCTCTCTGGCTGTTTCTCTCTCTCAGTCTCTATACAGAGACATACAAAACCTACAAAAGGCAAAATGAAAAAACCCTGCTTTAATTAAATAAGTAAAAAGCAAAAGTGCATTTAAATCATACAGAGTTCTTAGTAATACTGTATTTGATCAAACATAGCATAAAAGCCGTCCCACCATCGACAAGGTGACTCTGCGGTCGGGGCGGTCCTACACTGTCTAATATTAAAAACCTTATCATGTGTCAAAGTTGACGTCTGTGTGAATAAGGGCAGACAAGGACCGGGTCCCAACCACCGGACACCAGTCAGGGGAAGCCTTTAAATACAATTTCCAGCTCAGGAGAGGAAGGCCACTCCCCAGCTTGCACAGAATGCAAAAATACAAAGAAAAAAAAGCGGCTTTTATGCTATGTTTGATCAAATACAGTATTACTAAGAACTCTGTATGATTTATTTAAATGCACTTTTGCTTTTTAATTTTTTAATTACAGCAGGGTTTTTTCATTTTGTCTTTTGTAGGTTTTGTCTGCTTTTTGGCCATGTGAACATGCATCTATACGCTGTATGTGTACCAACTCAAACCAAGCTCAATTTTTGTGTTTTTTCTTTGTATTTTTGCATTCTGTGCAACCTGGGGTGTGGCCTCCCTCTTCTGAGCTGGAAATTGTATTTAGAAGCTTCCCCTGACTGGTGTCCAGTGGTTGGGACCCGTTCCTTGTCTGCCCTTATTCACACAGACGTCAACTTTGACACATGATAAGGTTTTTAATATTAGACAGTGTAGGACCGCCCCGACCGCAGAGTCACCTTGTCGATGGTGGGACGGCTTTTATGCTATGTTTGATCAAATACAGTATTACTAAGAACTCTGTATGATTTAAATGCACTTTTGCTTTTTACTTATTTAATTACAGCAGGGTTTTTTTCATTTTGTCTTTTGTAGGTTTTGTATGCTTTTTGGCCATGTGAACATGCATTTATACGCTGTATGTGTACCAACTCAAACCAAGCTCAATTTTTGTGCTTTTTCTATACAGAGGCATGTAATCTATTTTTACACTTAACAAGTGTCCCTCATTCAGTATTTACATAAAGGGTAAGAATGGAGGTGAGATTATTATAGCATTACTTGATTATTTCAACTATTTGCATAGTTTTTCCCTCTCTGCTTTAGAAGTCAACAAATACAATGCATAATTAGTATATCAGCAAACATCAGTAGTGATCAAAATTTTCTAACCAAATATTACAATTCATTATTTCTAAAAGAGCAGCTAATCTTAAAAAAACAAGTAATATAATCAATGCACTCTTTGATCAATTAAACACCTTCAATGACCTAGAGGGGCTGGAGAGCCTCACCGCTAATATTATGTATAAACTTAAGCAAAAGGAAAAAAAGACATAATAAATAAAAAATGCGTAAATTCGCAAGGGATAATATCTCTATATATGAGACCTACAAACAAGATCACTCCAATAGTAATGAAGATTCTAATCATAGCCCAAATAATAATAATAATTTTATAACTCTGGATGAATATAATAGATCTCTGACGCAAAATCCATCAGAGACATCTATGGTGTTTTCTACATGTAGTAATTCAACACAATACACACCTGTTTCAACTCGTATTCAATTAAGAAATACACAAAACCTCTCGCCGGGGGCGGATGGTACCTCCAACCACCCCCACTACCAGGAGGATCTCTCCACTATTTCAGATTCTCCTTTCTTGGATGTTGACAACATTCCTACCACCAACAGATATTCGGAACTAGCTGCATTGGAAGAGGAACCAGATAATGCCAGTAATTGGGAGGAATCTACGCCCTCAGGAAGCAATACATTATGGGTACATGAACCTAGCAGACCTATAAGTACATTATCAAATTCGGCCAAAGGAACAAAACCTATTAATTCAATATATAGAAAAACCCTGTCTATTAATAGACCTCAAAATGGGAAAAATCCAGCCCGAAGGCAATCAGTTTCAAATTATGGTCCAAATTATTAACCTATTTATAGATCAAAAATGACTATTAACCATTCGACAAAGCCCAAAAGGCAAGTAGGCCTCCATACTCATCCATCTATTAAGGATTTTTTTCAGATACAAAACAAAAAGAGGTAAGATGGGTAGGTCACTCTCCCAAAAGAAAATAAACAAACTTGATCATATAGAATCAATGAATGCACAAAAGTTTTTTAATTTAAGTTCTTACCAACTCTCAACAAATGAGAGATTATTACTTCAAAAGGGTCTAAAATTCGCACCAACTGCTACATCCAAACCATTTAATCTATATATTAGCATGAAGAAATACCTTCATAATCTTGCCCTAAAGAAATATTTTTTTAAAAAAGGGGACAATTATAAAAACCAACCTACACTAGTGCCAGCCCCACATCTACAAATTTTATTCACACTGGTTTGTCCTTACCCTCCACTTTTAACCCTCTGAATGAATATTCAAATTCATTCAGAACATTTGAGACCTTGGTAACAGCAGAAATAAGAAAAATTAATAACCGATCAACTAAAACGGTTACACACAATTTAAGTTTAGGAGAAAGGAAGGCCATCATTAAACTTCAGGAAAACAACCAAATTGTAATCCGCCCGGCGGACAAAGGTGGGGGCATTGTAGTAATGGATAATTCATTTTATCATGAAGAATCCCTGAGACTCCTAGGGGATGCAATCACATATAAGGGTACCGTTACACCTAGCGATGCACCAGCGATCCCGACTAGCTATATGACGCAGTCAGGATCGCTGGTGCATCGCTGGGTGGTCGCTAGTGAGCTGCCACACAGGCAGATCTCACCAGCGACATCCCTGGAGACGGGGATCGCTACTTACCTGTCAGACGCGGCGATCCTGCATCCTCCCGCCCAGCTCCACGCGTCGCTCGTTGTCACAGCAGGAAGCGCCGCAGGCAGCAGACGACGAGGAATGGTCCAGCAGCTTCTCGCGCGATCAGCGATAACCAGCGGGGGAGCCGGTCGGAGGTAAGTATCACATGCAGCGATATCGCTAGCAATATCGCTGCAACGTCACAAAATCGGTGACTTTGCAGCGATATTGCTGGCGATATCGCAGTGCGTAACGGGGGCTTAAGCAAATTCCTTCTGACCCCACCATCCAGTTCATGAAGGAATTGAACATGTTGGCAACAAAAGGCAAAACTATAGGGATCTTAAATAAAAAAGAATTCCAATACATTAATAATAAAACTCCCTCTATAGCAGTATTTTACCATATCCTAAAGATTCACAAGAATATAACCCCCCCCGGCAGGCCAATTATATCTGGTATAAACTGCCTTACTGCCATCCTATCAAGATATGTTGATACGCACTTACAAAAATGTATGTCACTGCTGCCATCTTACCTAAAAGACACTACACACACCCTACAAATTTTAGATTCACTAGAGTGGAATAGCAACTCCATTCTGGGAACATTAGATATAAAGTCCCTTTATACAGTTATTGACCCTTTGAAAGGCTGCCAGGCAGCCGAGTTTTTTCTCGATACCTTGGGAATGTACCATAATTCCCAAATAGCGTTTATTGTTGAGTGTATCGAGTTCATCCTCAAGCATAACTATTTTTCAAACGATAACCAATATTATTTACAGACACATGGCAATGCTATGGGTACGCGTTTCGGGCCCAGTTTTGCAAATGTATATGTAGGCATATGGGAGCACAATTTCATTTTCCAAAATAATAGTCTCCATAAGGGCTTGAGATTGTGGAAGCGATTTGTTGATGACATACTTTTTGTTTGGGATGGCACATCTATAGACCTTCAAACATTTATTACCAGTTTAAACACAAATCCATATGGCTTGGAATTCACACCTACATGTAGTAAGATTAGTGTGAATTTCCTCGACTTAACTATTTGTGTGGAAAACAATAAATTAATCTCTAAGGGGTACCACAAGGAGGTGGATTCGAACAGCTATATCCACATCAATAGCTGTCACCTACCGGTGTGGTTAAAAAACATACCCAAGAGCCAATACATGAGGGTAAAAAGAAATTGTACAAACGCCCAGGATTTCCATAAGGAAAGAACGCCTGACAGGTCAGTTTATGGAAAAGGGCTATGATCCCCAAATATTGAAGAAAACCAAGAAAGAGGTGGAAAATATGTCTAGAACCTCTTTAATATTCAAACCTCGTAATAAGGATACTCCATCCACCATTCAAGATCAAATCAAACAACTACCCATTATTACACAATTTCATGCGGGCCATAAAAGATTCAATAACATCAATCGAAAATATTGCCCTATATTACAAGGAGACAAACATATAGGGGACTTGTTACCGAAACACCCTGGATTTGTGTATACTAGAGCCCAGAATCTAGGGCTTCTAGTGGCACCCACTACAAAAACCATTAAACACGTAACTAGGCCATCCTTACGCCAAACACTTCTTATCAATTCAGATGCACAATCCTCCGGTTTTTTGGCATGCGGCAAATGTTCATGCTGTATTAGGACACTGACACGATGGAAGTTACAAACGTCATTCACAGATATGACAAATAATGAGTTCATAATTAGGGATGAAATAACCTGTGCAACGAAGGGAGTGAAATATATTCTCAGGTGCCCCTGCAATAAACTCTATGTAGGTAGAACCAAGAGACGCTTAATGGATAGGATGAAGGAGCACCTGGATAACATTAAAAAAGGATAGGTCACCCCTTATCACGTCACTTTTTGGATAAACACAATAAGTCCTACAAGGGGGTATCCTATTGTGGAATCCAGGTGGTCCCCCAAAAATCCAAGGAAGGGCAATTATTTAAAAGCCATGTCAAGAGTGGAGTCTAAGTGGATTTACACTCTTGACAGTCTGGCCCCAAAAGGCCTCAACTATGAGATAGAGCTATATGCTTTTTAATTAGAGGTTTTTAAATAACTTTTATCCTACCTCTATGTTATATTTTTTGCATTGTCATTTTTATCCGCAATTTATGGCACATAAAAACTAAGGATATATCACCTTTTCACGCCAGTTCCCCTTCCCTCCTAATTTTTTCCTTTATTAAAGAACCACTGCGACAGGTTCATTATGGTTTAGAAAGAAATATATTTTTATATTTTTCTCTATTTTATTATCCTACATTTTTTTCTTCTTTTTTTTCTTTTTTAGTTTTGTGCCTAATTTTGAAAAAATTGATACAATGCAAATATGAGCAGCATGTAGCTTTTAGTGCACAGTCTTTTAATACATAATAGTTTATATGCCTCATTAACATACAGGGAGTTCATATGTTTTTATAATCCTTTTATATTCATACCTATATTCAGTCTCGGGCAAGCAGTGCCAAATTATCTTAAAATTGTTTTAAAATAAAAGTTATGTTTTAACAGATTATATACTTGGCTAGGTAAATCTCCAATTTTTTCAGACAAAGCAGGTTGTCCAATGTGATAAACTAACAACATAACATCTAATCACATTAGAATTACTACTAATCGGATTATAACTAGGCAACAGATAAAGAACAGCCATTATTGTCTTAGATTAGTAAGGGGAGTGTTTTCAGTTGGGCGAGCTACTATATAAGGACGGGCTGACAGGCACACAGCATAGCCCTGACGAAGAGGGAAACCCCCTCGAAACGCGTTGGTTGTTTTGTGCCTCTCGTGCACCCGTCCTTTACACTGCCTGTGACGTCACAGTAGCCCCGCCCCCTGATCTCGCCGCGTCCTCGACGATACTTCCTGCCGGAGTACGTGAGGTGCAGGCGTTTCACCCACTCCCCGGCAACACGCTACTTCTCCTGTCATCCTACCAGTAGCTGCCGCCTCAGCCAGATTGCGACACTCAGCAATCACCACAAGTGTATACGAGCCCTAACAGGACTAACAGGTAGCTGCGACACCAGTACACTTAGTGAATCAGCGTATTTACTTTCATTTAGTGGTTGCCATATTTATTCTATCAGTGGACATCACCCCTGCAACGGCTATAATAAAGCCAGCAGAGATCAGCATAAAGAATCGCATCGGGATCCACTGCCCGTTCAGCAGCCTGCATCACCCACACATTACAACCGGAGTCTAACCACGGTGTTCATATCACCGGACATTGCTCACCTCCTGGGTAAAAACCAGCACCAGTAAGTGCGCACGTACCACTGACACTGGGACTGAATATCAAGTTTGTGGCCACTATTAGTGACCAAACCTAACCCCTTTCTTTTTATACAGCACTCTGTTATTGGTCAGCCAGAAAGGGACCACTCCATCACCTCCAATGGAATAGAAATCTTAGCTATAACCAGTGAGTATAGTGGATTTGTAAAGAATAGCATTAACCCCTTTTTTCAGTCATATATGGATATTTTCATTCTATTATTATTACCTTACTAGCATCTCCGACCACCAAACAAGAGAAACTGCGAGTTATTCACAACACAGATATTCCAATCTACACTGAACACTCTACACCAACCTCACTATAAGTACTAACCAACTAACAATCTGGTTAAAGATCTAGTATCCTCCCCCCTTTTGTCTTTATAAACCTACTCAGTATAGCGCGGAGAATGACATAAATATACAGTCTATTTAGGTTTTATAACAGGAGCCGACACAGTCCTGTCTTTTTCATCATAGAATCATAGAATCATAGAGTTGGAAGGGACCTCCTGGGCCATCTGGTCCAACCCCCTGCTCAAAGCAGGATTCGCTAAATCATCCCAGTCAGATGTCTGTCCAGCCTCTGTTTGAAGACTTCCATTGAAGGAGAACTCACCACTTCTCGTGGCAGCCTGTTCCACTCATTGATCACTCTAACTGTCAAAAAGTTTTTTCTAATATCTAATCTGTGTCTCCTCCCATTCAGTTTCATCCCATTGCTTCTAGTCTTTCCTTGTGCAAATGAGAATAAAGTTGATCCTTCTACAATGTGACAGCCCTTTAGATATTTGTAGACAGCTATTAAGTCTCCTCTCAGTCTTCTCTTTTGCAAACTAAACATTCCCAAATCCTGCAACCTTTCCTCATAAGACAGGGTTTGCAGACCGGTCACCATTCTGGTCGCTCTTTTCTGAACTTGCTCCAGTTTGTTGATGTCTTTTTTAAAATGTGGTGCCCAAAACTGGACACAATATTCCAGATGAGGTCTGACCAAAGAGGAGTAGAGGGAAATAATGACTTCACGTGATCTAGACTGTATGCTTCTGTTAATACATCCTAGAATTGCATTTGCCTTTTTTGCTGCTGCATCACACTGTTGACTCATATTCAGTCTGTGATCTATTAGTATACCCAAGTCTTTTTCACATGTGCTGTTGCTTAGCCCTATTCCTCCCATTCTGTATATGCTTTTTTCATTTTTATTGCCCAGATGTAGTACTTTGCATTTTTCCCTGTTAAAAATCATTCTGTTAGTTGCTGCCCACTGCTCCAGTTTATTTATATCTTTTTGAATCCTCTCTCTCTCTTCTCTAGTATTAGCTATCCCACCTAGCTTTGTGTCATCAGCAAATTTAATCAGTTTACCCTCAATTCCTTCATCTAAATCGTTGATAAAGATGTTGAATAATACAGGGCCCAGGACAGAGCCCTGTGGTACCCCACTTGAGACATTCTTCCAACTGGATGTGCAGCCATTTATGACCACTCTTTGGGTCCGATCACTAAGCCAGTTATGAATCCACCTAACAGTTGCCTTGTCCATTCCATACTTAGACATTTTTTCAATAAGGATTGTATGAGATACTTTGTCAAATGCTTTGCTGAAGTCCATCATAGAAGGAAATTAAGTTAGTCTGACATGACTTATTAGTTACAAACCCATGCTGACTCTGTTTAATCACTTCATTCTTATCTAGGTACTGACATACATGTTGTTTAATAATTTGTTCAAAGATCTTTCCTGGTATAGAAGTCAGGCTCACCGGCCTATAGTTGCCTGGGTCCACCTTCTTCCCCTTTTTGAAGATAGGAACAACATTTGCTCTTCTCCAGTCTTCTGGGACTTCTCCTGTGCTCCAAGAATTTTCAAAGATTATGGAGAGGGGTTCTAAAATTTCTTCTGCTATCTCCTTCAGTACTCTGGGGTGTAATTCATCTGGACCTGGAGACTTGAATTCATTTAGGTTAGCTAAGTGTTTCCTCACTATCTTTCTGTTTATAGATATCCCGGATTCTTCTATTCCCTTAATAGGACAGTGAAGAACAGTTGAGGTTACATTTCCTTTCTGAGAGAAAACAGATGCAAAATAGGAATTTAAAAGTTCGGCCTTCTCAACATCCTGTCTTACCATTTCATCATTTTCATCCTGTAAAAATCCTATAGCATCTTTGACTTTTCTTTTACTTTTGACATATCCCCAAAATCCTTTATGATTGCTTTTGACATCTCTTGCAAGCCTCAATTCATTGTCAGCTTTAGATAATATGATTTGTGCCCTGCAGGTTCTGCAGACAGCATTATATTCTTCTTTAGATATGCCTCCCTCTTTCCATTTTATAAACATTTCTTTCTTCCTTTTTGCATCTGAGGTTTTCTTCAGATAGGTAGCGCCCGTGTATACTCTATTTTTCAAGCGCAAAATAAAAGTCAATATTACCGGCTGACACAAGCAAAAGTCTGTTTTCTTGACCAACCAGAAATCAACACTTAAATTTAAAGCCAACATACAGATAACATTCTATTATTCTTCATCTGCTAAAAATAGTCATCTGGTTAATTAAGGAACAATGCTGCATGTCTTCACAATGCCAAAAGTAAAAAAAAATGTTTCTAAAAATATTTAAAAAATATCAAAGTGCAATTCTTTTATACTTTACCTAATAAAGAGGAGCTATTTTTACTGATACAGTGGGTACGGAAAGTATTCAGACCCCTTTAAATGTTTCACTCTTTGTTTCATTGCAGCCATTTGCTAAATTCAAATTCATACTATCTATTCCTGACACTGGAGTGGATTATAAACTGCTGAAGTATATAGTTTGAGGTAGAATCATACAATGGTAGAGTTGGAAGGGACCTCCTCGGCCATCTGGTCCATCCCCCTGCTCAAGGGAGGATTCGCTAAATCATCCCACTCAGATGTCTGTCCAGCCTCTGTTTGAAGACTTCCATTGAAGGAGAACTCACCACTTCTCGTGGCAGCCTGTTTCACTCATTGATCACTCTAACTGTAAAAAAGTTTTTTCTAATATCTAATCTGTGTCTCCTCCCATTCAGTTTCATCCCATTGCTTCTAGTCTTTCCTTGTGCAAATGAGAATAAAGTTGATCCTTCTACAATGTGACAGCCCTTTAGATATTTGTAGACAGCTATTAAGTCTCCTCTCAGTCTTCTCTTTTGCAAACTAAACATTCCCAAATCCTGCAACCTTTCCTCATAAGACAGGGTTTGCAGACCGGTCACCATTCTGGTCGCTCTTTTCTGAACTTGCTCCAGTTTGTTGATGTCTTTTTTAAAATGTGGCGCCCAAAACTGGACACAGTATTCCAGATGAGGTCTGACCAAAGAGGAGTAGAGGGAAATAATGACTTCACGTGATCTAGACTGTATGCTTCTGTTAATACATCCTAGAATTGCATTTGCCTTTTTGGCTGCTGCAGGTCTGAGATCTGCCAATATGGGGCTAGTTTTCTGACTGTTTCAAATAACATGATTCATGATTTTAGTTTTTTTTTTTTTCGATTAGTCTCGCTTGAAAATAGGTCAATATTAAATAGTTTCTTGATGAGTCGCCTTTGGTGAGGATGATGAAACCCATAGAAATGAGAGGCTTGGAGAGTGAGTGTGTATACGTCACCTCACCCTATATACTGAGATGTGGGGTACATGTTTTTTCTATTAGTCACCTACTGACTAACCTTCAGGGGGTGAATTATGGGTATAGCTTTACATTTGGAATTAATAAAGTTTAGTTTTATCCTTTTGTCAGCAAACATGAAGAATGACAAGAGACAACCCATTTAAGAAGATTTAATTTTGGGTAAAACTATTCCAACATTATTAACATAAAAAAGGCTTCTCCCCTATGTGACGTCTCTGATGTTTATTAACAGTTGATTTCCAAGTAAAATATTTCCCACATTAAGAAAGTGAAAATGGCTTCTCCCCTGTGTGACTGCTCTGATGTCTAACAAGATTCCCTTTCTGGTTAAAACATTTCCCACATTCTGAACATGAAAAATGTTTCTCCCCTGTGTGAGTTCTATGGTGCCTAATAAGATCATGTTTCTGTTTAAAACATTTCCCACATTCTGAACAGGAAAAAGGCTTCTCCCCTGTGTGAGTTCTCTGATGTCTAACAAGAATCGCTTTCTGGCTAAAACATTTCCCACATTCTGGACAGGAAAAAGGCTTCTCCCCTGTGTGAGTTCTATAGTGAGTAACAAAACGTGATTTCTCGTTAAAACATTTCCCACATTCTGAACATGAAAAAGGCGTCTCCTCTGTGTGAGTTCTTTGGTGCCTAACCAATTCTGATTTATCGATAAAACATTTCCCGCATTCAGAACATGAAAAAGGCTTCTCCCCTGTGTGAGTTCTATAGTGAGTAACAAAACGGGATTTCCATGTAAAATATTTCCCACATTCTGAACATGAAAATGGCTTCTTTGCTTTAGGAGCAGTTTGTTTTTTATTGCCTCTTCTGTGACTTTGATTTTCCTTATTAGTCAGTAATGAATCAGAAGATGGGACCTGCTCTATAGGATCAGATGACAGATCTCTGCTGTGAATGGATGATAATATATCTGGAGAAACAGCAATCGCTTCAGTTGTATCTTGTAGGATCTCAAGATCATCAGATTTAAAAATTGAAGATGTCAGCTGTCCCTCTGATCTCCTGTTATAGTCATCTGCTAAGATAAAAAAACATTTTTTTTAAATAAAATATCCTTGAGTTTTATATTTTTGAACATTTCTACTTAAACTGTACATAAAAATGGCAAGCTATGTAAAAAACTTTAATTATTTACCAAGACAATGACAGTTCACAGTCTAATAGAAAACCTTGTTGGATGAGCCAGCAGTGTGCGGTGTTCAACTGTTTGTTCATTCTGCCTCCCAAATATCAAATGTAAAGAAACCAATCAATGTTATGTAGGCGAAAATAATACCAATTCTCATCTCACAAAAACAAGACCCCACTCAGGTCCATCATTTGTCAATAGAAAAACAGATAAGGCAGGTTAGGGTTAGTGCTATAGTTAGGGTTAGTGTTGGGGCTAAAGTTAGGGTTTATTCTAAAGTTAGGGGTAGGGTAAAAAATTAGGCTTTTCTCAATTGTCTCCCCAATAATTTGGTCACGTCAGAGTTTTCTATTTCCGGAAAAAATAAAATAAAAATGAATAAAATGGCCGGTCAGTATTATAGTGCAGAGGAGGCTTATGCACTTTTATGTTCTGACAGTGAAGAAAGTGCAGTGTCAGATGGCGATGTGGATATCGAGGGCTTTAGTAGCAGCGACAGTGATAGCTCAGAAATGAGCATTGATTCTGGTCCATCCTCACACACAAGGACCAGTACAACAAGAAGGTCAAATAGCGCTTCAGGAGAAATGTCTCCAACTCAGGGAACAATGCTCAGTACTAGTGCTGTCCCTAGTGCTCATGAATTGGCGCACACCAATGTCCAAGGGGCTTTGCCTCTTGATGTAGCATTTCCCAGATAGGAGGCTTCGGATTCGGCTACTCCATTCATCCCTAATTTTAATGCCATTCCTGGTATAAATGTGGAGGTGGAAAAATTTGGACCAATTATTTTTTTTAATTTGTTTCTGACAGATAGCTTGCTAGAGCATATTGTCCTACAAATTTATATATGTCCCAATTCGTCAGCCAGAATCCACGATCCTATTATGCTAGGTCAAATTTATGGACAAACTAATGTCCTAGAAAAGAAAACATTTTTAGGACTTACATTCGCAATGGGGCTTGTTAAAAAACGAGCATTCAGTCTTATTGGTCCAACCGCCTTGTTCAAGCCACCCCTATGTTTTCTGCCGTTCTTCCTAGGACCTGTTATGAAAGCTTTTCGCATGTATGAGGGGAAAGATGGCCAACTAGACCCACCAGGATGCCCTACTTATCTGGGGACATCTGGAAAAATGGTTTGGGAGGAGATAACTCCATTTTTGCAAAAAGGCTACAATCTATATGTTGCCAACTACTACACCAGCATATCTCTATTTAAAAGTCTGGTTGAACATAACATAGGGGCTTGTGGGACCATTCACAAAAACTGTCAGGGGTTTCCACAATCATTGGTCAGCAAAAATTTCCGAAAGGGGCAGTCAGGGGCTTTACACAATGGAGAGCTGCTTGTCCTTAAGTATAAGGATAAAAAAGATATTTTTATCCTGAGCTCGATCCACACAGATGCCACAAGGGCCACTGCAGACCAACAGGGATCCACTACTCCAAAACCTGTGTCTGTCATTGACTACAACAAATATATGGGGTGTGGACCTTGCAGATCAGGTTCTACAGCCATACCAGGTATCAATAAAGTCATATATCTGGTATAAAAAGTTAGTCATGTATTTGTTTCAGGTGGCCACATATAATTCTTTTGTGTTATACAAAAAAGCCGGAAATGCAGATACTTTCCTTGATCATCAGGAAAAGGTCACTGAAAATCTTGTTTTTGAAAATTCTGTCCCCGCCAATCCTTTAGAATGTGAAGATGTCAGAAGACTCACTGAGCGACATTTTATTGCACTCATCCCAGTAACTGAAACAAGAAAGAACCCCCAGAGAAGATGTCGTGTATGTTCCAAGAGAGGAATGAGGCATGATCCCCGCTATTATTACCCACAATGCCCATCACTGCCAGCCTTATGACTCCATGACGGCTTTACAATCTTCCACACAGAACCACGTTTTTGAACTGTTTTGACATTCAAGCATTTGGATTATTTAGTGACAGACACATTTCAGTAGAGCTGACGTAACAATTTCCGGGGGTAGGTGGGGGGAGGTCTCCAGAGACACAAGCTGGGCACAATATATTGGGCACTACAATGACATTTCTGCAATTTTTGCTCTGAAACTTCTACGAGTTTCTGGAAATCATCCATGTAGTGAAAATGGTCACTATATCCATAGATGAATTGACATAGGGGTGTCATTTCCAACATGGGGTCACTTCAGGGGGGATTCTGTTGTTCTGGCACTTAGCATCTCTCCAAAGTGCCACAACAGCAGAATCCCCCCTGAAGTGACCCCATTTTGGAAATGACACCCCTATGTCAATTCATCTATGGGTGTAGTAACCATTTACCTATCTATATATTTTCCAATGTAATATCAGGGGTTAAAACAACATTTTAGTGGTAAAAATGTAATTATTTTTTCTTCACTGCCCAATGGTATAATTTTCTGTGGAACAGCTGTGGTGTCAGTATGCTCACTGCACCACTAGAAGAATTCATTCAGGGAAGTATTTGGTAAAATGCAGTCACTTTTGGGGCTTATGCTTATTTGGCACCTCAGGGGCTCTGACAATGTGACATGCCACCCACAAACAATTCCAGAAAAATCTGCTCTCCAATATAGCGCTCCTTCCCTTCCGAGCTCTGCCATGCGCCCAAACAGTGGTTTACCCCCACATATGGAGTATCGTCATGCTCAGGAGAAATTGCACTACAACTTTTGGGGTCCAATTTCTCCTGTTACCCTTTGAAAAAAATGGAGGGCAAAAAGATAATTTTTTGTTGAAAAAATATGATTTTTTTATTTTCATGGCTCTAGGTAATTAACTTCTACGAAGCACTTGGGGGTTCAAAGTGCCCACCACACATTTCCTTGGGGGGTCTAGTTTTCAAAATGGGGTCCCTTGTTGTGGGTCTCCACTGTTTAGGCACATCAGGGGCTCTCGAAACGCGACATGGCAACCGCTAATTATTCCAGCATATTTTACATTCTAAAAGTCAAATGGCACGCCTTCCTTTCCGAGCCCTGCTGTGCGCCCAAGCAGTAGATTTCCCCCACATATGGGGTATCGGCATGCTCAGAAGAAATTGCAAAACAAAATGTATAGTCCATTTTCTCCTGTTACCCTTGTGAAAGTAAAAAAAAAAAAAAAGGTATAAAGGAAAATTTTTGTCATTTATTTTTTCCTTCTACATTCCATTCATTCCTGTGAAGCACCTGAAGGGTTAATAAACTTCTTGAATGTCGTTTTGAGCACCTTGAGGGGTGCAGTATTTAGAATGGTGTCACTTTTGGGTATTTTCTGTCATATTTACCCCCTCACTGTTTAACTTTTAACCCTTATAACTTCCTAACAAAAAAAATTTGATATAGTTCATATAGAGGCTACTGCGCAGGCGCCGCCATCACCGGTGACATTTTGCTGGATGTAATTTTTTTTTCTAAGCCTCACAATAGCCACAATATTATAGGCATTATCACCAATAATATCAATGCTATTATATGCATTATGTAATAATGGGGGCAGGTCAGTGAGGGGTCAGCGACCAGTCATAGGCCGATACAGAGGAATATGTAATCAGAGCACCACATAAAGCCCCGCCCACAGCCCCACCCACAGCCCCGCCCCAGAGCACGAGAATCTCATTAACTGAAAACTACAAATACAGATTACACAACAGTAAACCAGAGTTGCCCTCATTTATGGTGGACCATTGGAGCTACTATGGATCCTGAGCAGAAGATTAGAGAAAATAATATTGCTCCCCATTTCAGGAGAGATTGTGCAGTAATCTGAATTCCTTAGGATCAGAAACAATGTAATTGGTTGTAAGTTCTATAGAAAAGGGATTTCACTGCCCAAAGTCATTTGAACAGTTTTGGGTGGAGGAGAATGTTGTGGTCTAGAGGCAAAATGGTGATCATGGTAATACGGCCGGACTACACCACCGATAAAGCAGCCACAGCCGGTGACTGAGAGGAATCTGTGACTTCTCTGCATTCAGTGGTTAGTACTCACCTGGGTAGTCATATGTGGGAATCTCCTCTTTACACCACTCATCATCCCTCACAAATGTCTCTGGTGTTGTCCTCTTACTGGATAGATCTGGAGGAAACACATACAGGGACTGAATTCATTCTCTACATACAGATAATTATAGGCCGTGTGTATTTAGTCCTGTCTATTACCTGGTGATGTGAGGGGCTGGGGAACCTCCATTATGACGTTCTTGTACAGACCTCTGTGTCCTTCTAAATACTCCCACTCCTCCATGGAGAAATAGACAGCGACATCCTGACACCTTATAGGAACCTGACACATACAATGATACCGTCATCCCCCGATCCCTTCATAGTGTTACTGTATAATGTCCCAGCATTCCCAGCAGTGTCACCTCTCCAGTCAGCAGCTCAATCATCTTGTAGATGAGTTCTAGGATCTTCTGGTCATTGATGTCCTCATGGATCAGGGGGTGAGGTGGAGGCCCCGTGATTGGGCTCAGGGGTCTTCCACATCCCTCAGACACAGGGTCCTGACAGCGATCACTAGAGGTCTTCTTCACCACTGTGTAATCCTGGTTATGGAGAGACACATTAATAAATCTCACTACAGACATTTCCAGAGTCCTCACCTCTCCAGTTCTGTCCATCTGTTATTCCCATAGATAAGAATGATGTAATGTGACGTCATCAGAATCTCTCACCTCTCCAGTGAGATGGAAGAGGATCTCTAGGGTGAGGTGTAACATCCTCTCCGCCATCTTGTCTCTGTCCATATCCATCCTTGATGGGTAAATCAGGAAAATTCTCTTCTGTAGAAGATCTTCACTGAGAGGATCCGATATTGTAGAGACCTGAATGAGAAGAAGATGATCCGATGTAACATCATAAGAATCCGGTGTAATAATACACTTACTGGAGATAATAAGGGAAACATATGAGGAGATTTATTATCTTACAGGGTTTTGTTTTCTTCCCTGACATCTACTAATAAAACCTATATATTTAGGCCACAGACAACAAGCAGTTTCCTCCTCGGAGTCGGCAGCTGAACACGTTCCTCATAGACTCATCTTCCATAACGCTAATTCTCGTCTCATTACCGACACGGGAATCGGCATTAGCAATACTGCAGGAGATATTCATTACACGCGACATGAGAAATAACTCCTTCATGATGAGGACGACATCTTCATCTCCTACTGCGGCTCTAGAGACAGATGTGGCCAGAGTCGGTCACTGCCTCCATCCCCACCGGCCGTCTATATGAAGGTTTCCCGTCTTCCCCGCACTGGAATCTTCTCTCCCGTTAGATCTCAGCTCTGAGTCACACACAGAAGTTTGAGGCTTTTCTGGAAGAACAGGACAGGAGAGATCTGAGGCCGATGTCTCCATGTACAGGGTTTCCCCTCGGGATAAGAGGCTTTTCTATCCCTTTCCCCCAATTAGAGGGGACACCTGTGGATATCGGGGTCTTTACCGGCTGCAGTCCTGGGGGGATTTACTCGGTAACGTGGACGTTGGACAAAAGTCACCATCAATTCCCATCAGAGTGAAGGAACATCGCTCCTCTATTCAGCTCTATGGATCCAGGATGAAATCCACTGCGGCCCCTGCAAGAAAAGAGCGCAGTCTGGTGAGACCCCCGAGGCCGGAGATTTCTACAGCTGCTCTGTGCGCACAGGACCTGTGATGAGGTCACAGGAGGGGAGGAGTCAGGGGTCACATGATCAGGGGCCTCAGTGTGTGCAGGACTCTGCTGTGCTGGTTGTCATGGTGCTGGATGAGGGGAAGTTTCTGTGTGGGGTCAGGAGGGGTTTACAGGGTGGATGTAGCAGAGCCGTGTGTGTACGAGGTGTACGGAGCGGAGCCGTGTGTGTACGAGGTGTACGGAGCGGAGTCGCGTGTGTACGAGGTGTACGGAGCGGAGCCGTGTGTGTACGACGTGTACGGAGCGGAGCCGTGTGTACGAGGTGTACGGAGCGGAGTCGCGTGTGTACAAGGTGTACGGAGCGGAGCCGTGTGTGTACGAGGTGTACGGAGCGGAGCCGTGTGTACGAGGTGTACGGAGCGGAGCCGTGTGTGTACGAGGTGTACGGAGCGGAGTCGCGTGTGTACAAGGTGTACGGAGCGGAGCCGTGTGTGTACGAGGTGTACGGAGCGGAGCCGTGTGTACGAGGTGTACGGAGCGGAGCCGTGTGTGTACGAGGTGTACGGAGCGGAGCCGTGTGTGTACGAGGTGTACGGAGCGGAGCCGTGTGTGTACGAGGTGTACGGAGCGGAGCCGCGTGTGTACGAGGTGTACGGAGCGGAGCCGTGTGTCTACGGGGTGTACGGAGCGGAGCCGTGTGTGTACGAGGTGTACGGAGCGGAGCCGTGTGTGTACGAGGTGTACGGAGCGGAGCCGTGTGTGTACGAGGTGTACGGAGCGGAGCCCTGTGTGTACGAGGTGTACGGAGCGGAGCCGTGTGTGTACGAGGTGTACGGAGTGGAGCCGCGTGTCTACGGGGTGTACGGAGCGGAGCCGTGTGTGTACGAGGTGTACGGAGCGGAGCCGTGTGTGTACGAGGTGTACGGAGCGGAGCCGTGTGTGTACGAGGTGTACGGAGCGGAGCCGCGTGTCTACGGGGTGTACGGAGCGGAGCCGTGTGTGTACGAGGTGTACGGAGCGGAGCCGTGTGTGTACGAGGTGTACGGAGCGGAGCCGTGTGTGTACGAGGTGTACGGAGCGGAGCCGTGTGTGTACGAGGTGTACGAAGCGGAGCCGTGTGTGTACGAGGTGTACGGAGCGGAGCCGTGTGTGTACGAGGTGTACGGAGCGGAGCCGTGTGTGCACGAGGTGTACGGAGCGGAGCCGCGTGTGTACGAGGTGTACGGAGCGGAGCCGAGTGTGTACGAGGTGTACGAAGCGGAGCCCTGTGTGTACGAGGTGTACGGAGCGGAGCCGCGTGTGTACGAGGTGTACGGAGCGGAGCCGTGTGTGCACGAGGTGTACGGAGCGGAGCCGCGTGTGTACGAGGTGTACGGAGCAGAGCCGTGTGTGCACGAGGTGTACGGAGCGGAGCCGCGTGTGTACGAGGTGTACGGAGCGGAGCCGTGTGTGCACGAGGTGTACGGAGCGGAGCCGCGTGTGTACGAGGTGTACGGAGGGGAGCCGCGTGTGTACGAGGTGTACGGAGCGGAGCCCTGTGTGTACGAGGTGTACGGAGCGGAGCCGTGTGTGTACGAGGTGTACGAAGCGGAGCCCTGTGTGTACGAGGTGTACGGAGCGGAGCCGTGTGTGTACGAGGTGTACGGAGCGGAGCCGCGTGTGTACGAGGTGTACGGAGCGGAGCCGTGTGTACGAGGTGTACGGAGCGGAGCCGTGGGTGTACGAGGTGTACGGAGCGGAGCCGTGTGTGTACGAGGTGTACGGAGCGGAGCCGTGTGTGTACGAGGTGTACGTAGCGGAGCCGCGTGTCTACGGGGTGTACGGAGCGTAGCCGTGTGTGTACGAGGTGTACGGAGCGGAGCCGTGTGTGTACGAGGTGTACGGAGCGGAGCCGTGTGTGTACGAGGTGTACGGAGCGGAGCCGCGTGTCTACGGGGTGTACGGAGCGGAGCCGTGTGTGTACGAGGTGTACGGAGCGGAGCCGTGTGTGTACGAGGTGTACGGAGCGGAGCCGTGTGTGTACGAGGTGTACGGAGCGGAGCCGTGTGTGTACGAGGTGTACGAAGCGGAGCCGTGTGCGTACGAGGTGTACGGAGCGGAGCCGTGTGTGTACGAGGTGTACGGAGCGGAGCCGTGTGTGCACGAGGTGTACGGAGCGGAGCCGCGTGTGTACGAGGTGTACGGAGCGGAGCCGAGTGTGTACGAGGTGTACGAAGCGGAGCCCTGTGTGTACGAGGTGTACGGAGCGGAGCCGCGTGTGTACGAGGTGTACGGAGCGGAGCCGTGTGTGCACGAGGTGTACGGAGCGGAGCCGCGTGTGTACGAGGTGTACGGAGCAGAGCCGTGTGTGCACGAGGTGTACGGAGCGGAGCCGCGTGTGTACGAGGTGTACGGAGCGGAGCCGTGTGTGCACGAGGTGTACGGAGCGGAGCCGCGTGTGTACGAGGTGTACGGAGGGGAGCCGCGTGTGTACGAGGTGTACGGAGCGGAGCCCTGTGTGTACGAGGTGTACGGAGCGGAGCCGTGTGTGTACGAGGTGTACGAAGCGGAGCCCTGTGTGTACGAGGTGTACGGAGCGGAGCCGTGTGTGTACGAGGTGTACGGAGCGGAGCCGCGTGTGTACGAGGTGTACGGAGCGGAGCCGTGTGTACGAGGTGTACGGAGCGGAGCCGTGGGTGTACGAGGTGTACGGAGCGGAGCCGTGTGTGTACGAGGTGTACGGAGCGGAGCCGTGTGTGTACGAGGTGTACGTAGCGGAGCCGCGTGTCTACGGGGTGTACGGAGCGTAGCCGTGTGTGTACGAGGTGTACGGAGCGGAGCCGTGTGTGTACGAGGTGTACGGAGCGGAGCCGTGTGTGTACGAGGTGTACGGAGCGGAGCCGCGTGTCTACGGGGTGTACGGAGCGGAGCCGTGTGTGTACGAGGTGTACGGAGCGGAGCCGTGTGTGTACGAGGTGTACGGAGCGGAGCCGTGTGTGTACGAGGTGTACGGAGCGGAGCCGTGTGTGTACGAGGTGTACGAAGCGGAGCCCTGTGTGTACGAGGTGTACGGAGCGGAGCCGCGTGTGTACGAGGTGTACGGAGCGGAGCCGCGTGTGTACGAGGTGTACAGAGCGGAGCCGTGTGTGTACGAGTTGTACGGAGCGGAGCCGCGTGTGTACGAGGTGTACGGAGCGGAGCCGTGTGTGTACGAGGTGTACGGAGCGGAGCCGCGTGTGTACGAGGTGTACGGAGCGGAGCCGTGTGTGTGCGAGGTGTAAGGAGCGGAGCCCTGTGTGTACGAGGTGTACGAAGCGGAGCCGTGTGTGTACGAGGTGTACGGAGCGGAGCCGCGTGTTTACGAAGTGTACGGAGCGGAGCCGTGTGTACGAGGTGTACAGAGCGGAGCCGCATGTGTACGAGGTGTACGGAGCGGAGTCGCGTGTGTACGAGGTGTACGGAGCGGAGCCGCGTGTGTACGAGGTGTACGGAGCGGAGCCGTGTGTGTACGAAGTGTACGGAGCGGAGCCGTGTGTGTACGAGGTGTACGGAGCGGAGCCGTGTGTACGAGGTGTACGGAGCGGAGCCGCGTGTGTACGAGGTGTACGGAACGGAGTCGCGTGTGTACGAGGTGTACGGAGCGGAGCCGCGTGTGTACGAGGTGTACGGAGCGGAGCCATGTGTGTACGAGGTGTACGGAGTGGAGCCGTGTGTACGAGGTGTACGGAGCGGAGCCGTGTGTGTACGAGATGTACGGAGCGGAGCCGTATTTGTGTGGACCCCTCTGTGTACTCTGTATACCCCCATCTTCAGTCACAGACCCCTCTGTGTACGCTGTACACCCCCAGCTTCGGTCGCAGACCCCACAGTGTACACTGTATACACCCATATATCCCCCAGCTTCGGTCGCAGACCCCTGTGTACACTGTATACATCCATATACCCCCAGCTTCAGTCGCAGACCCCTGTGTATACTGTATACACCTGTTTACCCCAAGCTTCAGTCACAGACCCCGCGTCTCACACTGTATACAGCTGTATACCCTCAGCTTCAGTCTCAGAACCCTGTGTGTATGCTGTATACACCCGTATACCCCCAGCTTCAGTCACAGACCCCTGTGTGTATGCTGTATACACCCGTATACCCCCAGCTTCAGTCACAGACCCTTCTTTGTATGCTGTATACACCTTTGTACCCCCCGCTTTGGTCGCAGACCACTCTGTGTATGCCGTACACACCCGTATACCCCCAGATTCGGTCACAGCCCCCTGTATTCACCCGTATATCCCCAGTTTTGGTCGCAGACCCCTGTGTACGCTGTATACACCCGTATACCCCCAGGTTCGGTCACAGACCCCTCTGTGTATGCTGTATACACACGTATATCCCCAGCTTTGGTTGCAGACCCCTCTGTGTACGCTGTATACACCCGTATATCCCCAGCTTCGGTCACAGACCCCTCTGTGTATGCTGTATACACATGTATATCCCCAGCTTTGGTTGCAGACCCCTCTGTGTATGCTGTATACACCCGTATACCCCCAGGTTCGGTCGCAGACCCCTGTGTACGCTGTATACACGCGTATACCCCCAGCTTCAGTCATAGACCCCTCTGTGTATGCTGTATACACCCGTATATCCCCAGCTTCGGTAACAGACCCCTGTGTACACTATATACACCTGTATACCCCCAGCTTTGGTCACAGGCCCCCCTGTGTACGCTGTATACACCCGTATACCCCCAGCTTCAGTCATAGACCCCTCTGTGTATGCTGTATACACCCGTATATCCCCAGCTTCGGTAACAGACCCCTCTGTGTATGCTGTATACACCCGTATATCCCCAGCTTCGGTAACAGACCCCTGTGTACGCTGTATACATCCGTATACCCCCAGCTTCAGTCAGACCCCTCTGTGTATGCTGTATACACCAGTATATCCCCAGCTTCAGTAACAGACCTCTGTGTACACTGTATACACCTGTATACCCCCAGGTTCGGTCGCAGTCCCCTGTGTACGCTGTATATATCCGTATACCCCCAGCTTCACAGCCCCTTGTGTTCACTGAATACACCCGCTTACCCCCAGCTTTGGTCGCAGACCCCTGTTTACGCTGTATACACCCGTATAACCCCAGGTTCGGTCGCAGACCCCTGTGTACGCTGTATACACCCGTATACCCCCAGGTTCGGTAGCAGACCCCTGTGTACGCTGTATACACGCGTATACCCCCAGGTTCGGTCGCAGACCCCTGTGTACGCTGTATACACCCGTATATCCCCAGCTTCGGTAACAGACCCCTGTGTACACTATATACACCTGTATACCCCCAGGTTCTGTCGCAGTCCCCTGTGTACGCTGTATACATCCGTATAACTTTCACACCCTCGCAGAAATCTTAAACACCTTGACCTACACTCATTCTCTGAATCCCTTCTCCCTCTCACAGATATAAGTTCCTTACACAATGCAGATGACGCTGCCGCTCTATATAACACCACAATAGCTGTAGCTTTGGAATCCGTTGCCCCACTTACACATATCAAAGCTCGCAAAATCAACAGACAGCCCTGGCACACCAGCCTGACCAAAGAGCTGAGGCGAGCTTCCAGGGCTGCTGAGCGCAGATGGAAAAGATCCCACTCCAACGAGCACTTCATCGCATTCAAACAGTCCCTCACTACTTTCAAGACCACACTCGCCACAGCTAAACAAACCTACTTCTCTTCTCTCATATCCTCCCTGTCTCACAACCCTAAACAGTTATTCAACACCTTCAATTCTCTCCTCTGCCCCCCAGCACCTCCTCCCTCCCCACTCATCTCAGCTGAAGACTTTGCCTCATTTTTCAAGCAGAAGATTGATAACATCAGAGAAAGTTTTGGTCAACAACCCCCAGAACCCTTCCTCCCGACTTCCCAGCCCTCCACCTTCAAAACCAACTTCTCCACCATTACAGAAGATAGACTCTCCACTCTACTCTCAAGATCACATCTCACCACCTGTGCACTCGACCCGATCCCATCCCGCTTCATACCAAACCTCACCACAGTCTTCATCCCAACCCTAACCCATCTCTTCAACCTATCACTAACAACTGGTGTTTTCCCCTCAAGCTTTAAACATGCCTCCATCACACCTATCCTCAAAAAGCCCTCTCTTGACCCATCCTCTGTATCTAGCTATCGCCCTATATCACTTCTCCCCTACGCCTCCAAGCTACTGGAACAGCACGTCTACCTTGAACTGTCCTCCCATCTCTCTTCTTGCTCCCTCTTCGACCGCTTACAATCTGGCTTCCGGTCACACCACTCCACTGAAACTGCCCTTACTAAGGTCACCAATGACCTCTTAACCGCCAAGAGCAAGCGACACTACTCTGTCCTCCTCCTCCTGGACTTGTCGGCTGCCTTTGACACAGTGGACCATTCCCTATTATTACAGACCCTCTCATCCCTCGGCATCACAGACTTGGCCCTATCCTGGATCTCATCATACCTAACAGACCGGACATTCAGCGTCTCCCACTCACACACCACGTCCTCACCTCGCCCCCTATCTGTCGGAGTCCCACAAGGTTCAGTCCTTGGGCCCCTGCTGTTCTCTATTTACACCTTTGGCCTGGGACAGCTCATAGAATCTCATGGCTTTCAGTATCATCTCTACGCTGATGACACACAGATCTACATCTCTGGACCAGATATCACCTCCCTACTAACCAGAATCCCTCAATGTCTGTCCACTATTTCATCCTTCTTCTCCGCTAGATTTCTGAAACTCAACATGGACAAAGCAGAATTCATCATCTTTCCCCCATCTCACGTGACCCCCCCAACGAACCTATCAATTACAGTAAATGACTGCCCACTCTCCCCAGTCCCACAAGCTCGCTGCCTCGGAGTAATCCTTGACGCTAATCTCTCCTTCAAACCACATATCCAAGCCCTTTCCACTTCCTGCCGACTTCAACTCAAAAATATTTCACGAATCCGTTCATTCTTCACACAAGAATCTGCAAAAACCCTAGTCCATGCCCTCATCATCTCTCGCCTTGACTACTGCAACCTCCTGCTCTGTGGCCTCCCCTCAAACACTCTCGCACCCCTCCAATCTATTCTAAACTCTGCTGCCCGACTAATCCACCTGTCCCCCGCTATTCCCCATCTTCTCCCCTCTGTCAATCCCTTCACTGGCTCCCAATTGCCCAGAGACTCCAGTGCAAAACCCTAACCATGACATACAAAGCCATCCACAACTTGTCTCCTCCATACATCTGTGACCTCGTCTCCCGGTACTTTCCTGCACGCAACCTCCGATCCTCACAAGATCTCCTTCTCTACTCCCCTCTTATCTCCTCTTCCCACAATCGCATACAAGATTTCTCTCACGCATCACCCCTACTCTGGAACTCTCTACCACAACATATCAGACTCTCACCTACCATCGAAACCTTCAAAAAGAGCCTGAAGACCCACCTCTTCCGACAAGTCTACAACCTGCAGTAACCACCGATTGACCAAACCGCTGCACGACAAGCTCTACCCTCGCCTACTGTATTATCACCCATCCCTTGTAGATTGTGAGCCCTCACGGGCAGGGTCCTCTCTCCTCCTGTACCAGTTATGACTTGTATTGTTTAACATTATTGTACTTGTTTTTATGTATACCCCTCCTTACCTGTAAAGCGCCATGGAATAAATGGCGCTATAACAATAAATAATAATAATAATAATAGTATACCCCCAGGTTCGGTCACAGCCCCCTGTGTACACTGTATACACCCGTATACCCCCAGCTTTGGTCGCAGACCCCTGTGTACGCTGTATACACTCGTATACCCCCAGGTTCGGTCGCAGACCCCTGTGTATGCTGTATACACCTGTATTCCCCCAGCTTTGGTCACAGACCCCCCTGTGTACGCTGTATACACGCGTACACCCCCAGCTTCGGTAACAGACCCCTGTTTACGCTGTATACACCTGTATACCCCCAACTTTGGTCACAGACCCCCCTGTGTACGCTGTATACCCCCAGCTTCGGTCATATACCCCTCTGTGTACACTGTATACACCTGTATATCCCCAGCTTCGCTAACAGACCACTGTGTATGCTGTATACACCCGTATACCCCCAGGTTTGGTCGCAGACCCCTGTGTATGCTGTATACACCCGTATAACCCCAGCTTTGGTCACAGACCCCCCTGTGTACACTGTATACACCCGTATACCCCCAGCTTCGGTCACAGACCCCTGTGTATGCTGTATACACCCGTATACCCCCAGCTTCTGTCACAGACCCCTCTGTGCATGCTGTATACACCCGTATACCCCCAGCTTCGGTCACAGACCCCTCTGTGTATGCTGTATACACCCGTATACCCCCAGCTTCAGTCACAGACCCCTCTGTGTATGCTGTATACACCCGTATACCCCCAGCTTCAGTCACAGACCCCTCTGTGTACGCTGTATACACCTGTATACCCCCAGCTTCGGTCACAGACCCCTCTGTGTATGCTGTATACACCCCTTTACCCCCAGCTTCGGTCACAGACCCTGCATCTCTCACACTGTAGAACTGACGCCGGACACACACGGTAAAACTGCGGTCGTCGGTCTCTCATCTCTCGCACTTATACTGATAACATAAGATGGAGTCAGACGAACCCTCCTACAAAACGTGAGAACAAAGTCATTACTACAGGACTGTGTGAGAAAGGGATTTATTCTACAAGAAACGCTGGGGCCACAAATGAGAATAACATAATGTTGTTCATCTTCTCTTTCACCATAGACATTGACAGTGAGGGCGACTTCCACTTTGCCACAATGTGGATTTTAGTGGCCATACATAAGTAGTTTACTAGCTTCTGAAAGCTTTCTGGAAGCCGGGAAGGCCTGGTTCCCAGTAAAAGGGTAGAAGGTTCCAGAACAACCGGTCCACCATACATCTGTGCTATCAGACGCTTCACCTTCTCCCAAAGCCCAGAAACCACCATACAAGACCACCAAATATGTCTCATGTCACCAGATATTCCACAGCCCCTAAAACAGTCTCCCGAGATTTTAGGAAAAATGCTGTGAATTTTTTCCGGTACATAATAGACTCTGTGCAATAGTTTTAAGGAGGTCTCCACAAGGGAAGTCTGGTGACTACCTCATGATAGGGTGTCACAGCTACGATACCATTCATCAATTGACTGTTCAACCCCCAAATCCTCCTCCCACTGTAACATATACTTCAATTTTTTATCATTTTGTGGAGAATTTATAGCATAGTAGATCAATGAGTAGAGGCGTAGCTAGGGTTTTGGTTCGGGGGGGAAAACTTCTGAGTGAGCCCCCAACCAGGTAACCTTGATTACAACTCGGTGACGCCCAGTAATAGTGGAGGAGAACCTCAGCAGAGGACCGCACTGTTGCTGAATATAATTTCTAAATAAAGACCAATATTGATATTACCGCCATATAGTGAGTGGTAGATACCTGTCCTACACAACATACCGTATAAGAGATCACAGCACAGTTACAGATGGTGACTTACAGCTGACGTTTTTTCTGATGGAATCGTTCACTTTCCCATCTGGCCCAGACCAACATGACAACTTCTTCCAGCCAGGACTCGTCTGCAGAGATTACAACAAAGATCCATTTCATGTCTCATATTTTCAGCACTGTCACCAATGGGACTACTCCCTACCTGCACAAACTCCTTACCCTGCTGATACCCCAATGCTGAGCCGCTGCTGCTGTATGTGTCCCTTTAACTGGACCTGCTGTGTGGCTCTCTGTGCCCTCTAAATTCTAAAGCAACTCTCGAAAACAGTGCCCATGTTTTGTCCCCTAGAAAGTAATAGCGCCATTTGTGCCCCTTTGACAGTCAGAGTTACCTGAGTTCCCTATAACAATAAGTGCCCACTTTACATTTAATAATGTCATGAGTCTCCCCCCTGTACAGCTCCCCTATACACTGTACGATGCTCCCCTATACACAGTATGATGCTCCCCTATACACAGTACGATGCTCCGCTATACACTGTATGATGCTCCCCTATACACTGTATGATGCTCCCCTATACACTGTATGATGCTCCCCTATACACTGTATGATGCTCCCCTATACACAGTATGATGCTCCCCTATACACTGTATGATGCTCCCCTATACACTGTATGATGCTCCCCTATACACAGTATGATGCTCCCTATACACTGTATGATGCTCCCCTATACACAGTATGATGCTCCCCTATACACAGTATGATGCTCCCCTATACACAGTACGATGCTCCGCTATACACTGTATGATGCTCCCCTATACACTGTATTATGCTCCCCTATACACAGTATGATGCTCCCCTATACACTGTATGATGCTCCCCTATACACTGTATGATGCTCCCCTATACACTGTATGATGCTCCCCTATACACAGTATGATGCTCCCCTATACACAGTATGATGCTCCCCTATACACAGTATGATGCTCCCCTATACACTGTATGATGCTCCCCTATACACAGTATGATGCTCCCCTATACACAGTATGATGCTCCCCTATACACTGTATGATGCTCCCCCTATACACTGTATGATGCTCCCCTATACACTGTATGATGCTCCCCTATACACTGTATGATGCTCCCCTATACACAGTATGATGCTCCCCTATACACAGTATGATGCTCCCCTATACACAGTATGATGCTCCCCTATACACAGTATGATGCTCCCCTATACACAGTATGATGCTCCCCTATACACAGTATGATGCTCCCCTATACACTGTATGATGCTCCCCTATACACAGTATGATGCTCCCCTATACACAGTATGATGCTCCCCTATACACAGTATGATGCTCCCCTATACACTGTATGATGCTCCCCTATACACTGTATGATGCTCCCCTATACACTGTATGATGCTCCCCTATACACTGTATGATGCTCCCCTATACACAGTATGATGCTCCCCTATACACTGTATGATGCTCCCCTATACACTGTATGATGCTCCCCTATACACAGTATGATGCTCCCCTATACACAGTATGATGCTCCCCTATACACTGTATGATGCTCCCCTATACACAGTATGATGCTCCCCTATACACTGTATGATGCTCCCCTATACACAGTATGATGCTCCCCTATACACAGTATGATGCTCCCCTATACACTGTATGATGCTCCCCTATACACAGTATGATGCTCCCCTATACACTGTATGATGCTCCCCTATACACAGTATGATGCTCCCCTATACACTGTATGATGCTCCCCTATACACAGTATGATGCTCCCCTATACACTGTATGATGCTCCCCTATACACAGTATGATGCTCCCCTATACACTGTATGATGCTCCCCTATACACTGTATGATGCTCCCCTATACACAGTATGATGCTCCCCTATACACTGTATGATGCTCCCCTATACACAGTATGATGCTCTCCTATACACTGTATGATCCTCCCCTATACACAGTATGATGCTCCCCTATACACTGTATGATGCTCCCCTATACACAGTATGATGCTCCCCTATACTCAGTATGATGCTCCCCTATACACAGTATGATGCTCCCCTATACACAGTATGATGCTCCCCTATACACTGTATGATGCTCCCTGTGACGAACAGCCCACGGCCGTTCGTCCACTTACGGGCGACGACTAACGGGGGTCCCGCTGCCACCAAAACGCGACGGACAGCGGACCCTGTGTCACCACTATGTCACAGTCCCACCACTGACACGGGTGTATCAGCGGACGGAGGGGCGTGACACAATGCCGGCACACGGCTATCACAGGCGCAGTGGGGCTTATCTTAGTTATCCCAACACTGGCACCATGTGACCAAAAATATCCAGCAAGCTAATCTCGCTCTACAATTTGCCGCAGGGGGAGTTTAATTTGGATGCCCCACCACTGCTATCAATCTTCCAAGTACTGCGGGGATTTATGTATATCCCACTTTCTCAGTTCCACTTTGGAACTCGCAGCTCTCCGGCGCCCCCCTTACCCTCAGGTCAGTCAGGGAACTGCACCTAGGATAATTAGTCGCCGGACGGGCTGCCTGTTGTGAACCGGCAATTAGGCTTCTGCAGTAAGGGAATTATCAATGCTGTGGCTGAAGCCCCTTACTCAGCAATATAAGACCCTTCTAGACTGCCAG